>NC_092045.1:16372342-16607461 GCF_003086295.3 Arachis hypogaea
TAAATGCTTGTGGTGCTTATGTATCAAGTGGTAATACTTGAAAACAAAGCATTTAGAGTCATAATTTTATTATCAACTCATGGGGCAAAGCACCCAAAAGAAGAAGCTAATAAGAGAATCAAAAGCTTGTTTCAAGAAAGAAATATAAGGAAAAGATTTCATAAAATGAGCTAGATAGAAGCATCAATCATCTACATTTCTTTTGTGATTGTAGCATGCATAGAAAACTAGCCAACCATGAACATTAACTTGCTATTCTTCTCACCTTGGTTTGTCAAAACTTACTGCATGATTCTTTTCTTGCTTGGGGACAAGCAAGGTTTAAGTTTGGTGTTGTAATGACATGTAATCATGTCATGTTTTTCTATGATTTTTCATACAAGAAATTGATTATTAGAGCTTAAATATTGAATGCTTTTGTACTTAAATGGTATATTTCTTTGATCTTTTGATTTTATAAACTTTGTAGGAAATAAGAAGAAAAAGAAGCAAAAAGCACAAAATAAGCTAAATAGGAGAAAATTATGGGGGCACATTTTGGAGTTTGGGCACACTTTGGAGCTTTAGGCCACGCTTTTAAAAGCGTGGCCTATGACTAAATCAAGAAAGCGTGCTATGTTTTCACAATCAGTGCTCATTTGCAAAGAGAGCGCTAAGTTAACTAAAGGAGCGTTTTCGGGCAAATTCAAAATGGAATTGGAGTTTTGCAACCAACGCGTACGCGTACATGACGTGCACGCGTCAATAGAGAATCTGGAAGGAAGCACGTGAACGCGTGGGTGGTGCTGAAGCATGGAATTAACATTTTCTCACCCACGTGCAAGCGCACAAGACGCGTACGTGTGGGAAGCGCTCAATTGAAGAACGCTACGCTCATTTAGAGAACGCTGCAAGGGACGCGCACGCGTACATGACACGCACGCGTCGATGTGCCAGATTGCCAAAGCATGCGTAAGCGTGAGGAACGCGTACGCGTGGGTGTAAAAGCGTTCTGCTCACTTAATGAACGCTACGCTCTCTTGGAAGTGCAACTTTGGCTCAAGTAATCTGATTTAAAGTCCATTGAAGCTCCAAAGCAAGCAGATCCCATTGACAGGACTCAAAGGCACAAGAGACAGTTAGGATAGGAATTTCATTTGAATTGTAATTTATTTTCAATTTCAATTTCATTTGTAATTTAGGAATGCCTATAAAAAGGCTCGGTTATAGGTCAGTGGAAGGGGGGATGCACAGTAGGAGTAGGAGTAGAATAGAAAGCTCAGGCTGGAGGATTAGAGACTCCAGATCTCTCTTGGAGGATTAAAGACTCCAGAGAGCTTAGCATAGTTGATACACCTTTATGTTTCTGTACTATTACACTTCAGTGTTCAATTTGGCTTATAAAATTTGAGTTTCTAATAATTCTCTTATGCAAATTTACTTTCTGCAATTTTACATTTGAGTTTGCCGTGATCTGAATTTACTTTTCATGCAATTTAAATCTTTTGCAATGGTTTTGAGTTCTGATTTACTGCTTTCTTTAATTTTTCTACACCCAATTCCCTTTACATTTGATGCAATTTACTTTTCTTGCTCTTTAAGCTGCTGCTGATTTACATTCTGCACTTTAAATTCACAGTAATTTACTTTCTGCTGTTTTAATTTCACCCAATTCATCACTATTAGCTTAACTAGACTAATCACCTTACTAAAGTTGCTTGATCCATCAACCCCTGTGTAACACCCTACCATACTTAATCTTATGCTTAAGTCATAAGACTGAGAGAGTAAGGTATTACGACCTCTAAGAATAGTAATATATATATATATATATATATATATATATATATATATATAATAATAATAAAGAAAAGGATACTTAACTAGGAGCCTTGAAACAGGGGTAAAACAAAATCGTAAAATAAAAAATGCAACGCTCAGGAAAGGATTACTTGCGTGCTAAGAAACCTAATAGGAACATGATAAAGATAAGCAAAAGAATAAAGGAAAGTTAAGGAAATAGCATAACTAGCCCCTGACTCAACCTGCGAAGCTAAGGCTGGCCAAAGGATATATGTATATATATACACGTATGAACATACATAGGTGATGAGCGGATAATTTATACGCTTTTTGGCATTATTTTTAGTATGTTTTTAGTATGTTTTAGTTAGTTTTTATTATATTTTTATTAGTTTTTAGTTAAAATTTACTTTTCTAGACTTTACTATGCGTTTGTGTATTTTTCTGTGATTTCAGGTATTTTCTGGCTGAAATTGAGGGACCTGAGCAAAAATCTGATTCAGAGGCTGAAAAGGACTGCATATGTTGTTGAATTCTGACCTCCCTACACTCGAAGTGGATTTTCTGGAGTTACAGAAGCCCAATTGGCTCAACGGCATTGGAAAGTAGACATCCTGGGCTTTCCAGCAATGTATAATAGTCCATACTTTGCCCAAGATTTGATGGCCCAAACTGGCGTTCCAAATCAGCTCAAGAATGCCCGGCGTTAAACGCCGGAACTGGCACAAGAATGGGAGTTAAACGCCCAAACTGGCATAGAAGCTGGCGTTTAACTCCAAGAAAAGTCTCTACACATGAAAGCTTCAATGCTCAGCCCAAGCACACACCAAGTGGGCCCGGAAGTGGATTTTTATGTCATTTACTCATTTCTGTAAACCCTAAGCTACTAGTTCTCTACAAATAGGACCTTTTACTATTGTATTTTCATCTTTGGACGTCTAGTTCTTAGATCATCTTGGTAGCTATCTTTGAGTAGTCTTATGCTATCTTAGATCATGGGGCTGGCCATTCGGCCATGCCTGAACCTTGTTCTTATGTATTTTCAACGGTGGAGTTTCTACACACCATAGATTAAGGTGTGGAGCTCTGCTGTACCTCGAGTATTAATGCAATTACTATTGTTCTTCTATTCAATTCAGCTTGTTCTTGTTCTAAGATATCACTTGTTCCTCAACTTGATGAATGTGATGATTCGTGACACTCATCATCATTCTCACCTATAAACGTGTGCCTGACAACCACCTCCGTTCTACCTTAGATTGAGTGGATATCTCTTGGATTCCTTAATCAGAATCTTCGTGGTATAAGCTAGAATTGATGGCGGCATTTAAGAGAATCCGGAAGGTCTAAACCTTGTCTATGGTATTCTGAGTAGGATTCAATGATTGAATGACTGTGACGAGCTTCAAACTCCTGAAGGCTGGGTGCTAGTGACAGACGCAAAAGAATCACTGGATTCTATTCCAACCTGATTGAGAACTGACAGATGATTAGCCGTGCCGTGACAGGGTGCGTTGAACATTTTCACTGAGAGGACGGAATTGTAGCCACTGACAACGGTGATGCCCAACATACAGCTTGCCATGGAAAGGAATAAGGAGGATTGGATGAAGACAGTAGGAAAGCAGAGAGACGGAAGGGACAAAGCATCTCCATTCGCTCATCTGAAATTCTCACCAATGAATTACATAAGTATCTCTATCTTTATTTTATGCTTTATTCATAAATCACCCATAACCATTTGAATCTGCCTGACTGAGATTTACAAAGTGACCATAGCTTGCTTCATACCAACAATCTCCGTGGGATCGACCCTTACTCGCGTAAGGTTTATTACTCGGACGACCCAGTGCACTTGCTGGTTAGTTGTGCGAAGTTGTGATAAAGAGTTGAGATTTCAATTGAGCGTACCATGTTGATGGCGCCATTGATGATCACAATTTCGTGCACCAATAGGTATCCCCAAAATACACCAAAATACCAAAATAAACTCCTATCTCTCCTTGAACCTCTAAGAGGAGTAGCATACATAAGTTACTTGGAGAATAAGCTAAATACATATATACATATATACAAATAGAAAACCAAAATACACCCAAGGACTACTTCGCTTCCCAGGATCCAGACGCCTAGCGAGGAGCCTCTCAACCTGCATCTGAAAAATAACAATACAATATGGAATGAGAACCGGAGGTTCTCAGCATGGTAAAAGTGCCACGCGTATAATAAATAAGGTCCTGAGAATGCCATAGGCAATTCTAGAACTTCATTATTCAATTATCCAACCTAATTACTAAACAAAAACCATAAACAGGGGTAGGTAATCTAAATCTATCTAACTTACTCAATTTCAATCCACACCTATCACCAAACCATTTCTCCATTTTCTCCATCCCTCCATCATCCATAATGCAACAAGAACAAACAACCAAACAAGTTCAAGCACAAGTAATGAACAGATAATACAAGTAGCAAATATACAAGTAGCAGGTGATATATATCAATTAGGCATTCCCAATTAAGGCATAGCAAACAAAGCACACATATGCATATGATGAATGTCTATCCTACTGGCCGTGAGCTCACGTGTCGGTTATTTTGCCAGAACCCGACACATTTGGTAGCTAACCCAGACATTGGTCTCTAGGTTGCGCATCTCCAAAGGATCATAAACGAAGGAGAATGCCTTTTCACATCGAAGGAGTGTGCCTTTCCACCTTGCAACTAAAGAAGAATGTAGGGGAAACAATACGAAGGAGAGTGCCTTTCCACCTTCCCCACATCTGCATCATGACAAGAAAGGAAACTTCCGTCCTCAACTTGTCATATCGACCATTTCGGCCACACACAGTCATTCCCAATCTCATCATTTATCATCGTCATTTCCTTACATTCGTTCTTTATAGCCATAACAACATGTATTCATTTAGCTTTCACACCATTCTCTTATAATTCATCACATTTACTCTTTCTGGATCCCGACCAAACCATTTATCAAACTCTTCCCAACCTCTTTAATATCGAATAATCTTAAAATCAACCCACTCTAACATTAAATTAATCACATCACATGAAGATTAAACTTTAACTTCTCGAACCCATGACTATCACTAAGACATCCTCGACACTCTATTTTCTTTTTTGTTTTTAATATAACAAATGAACTCGAAATTGCACAAATTTTATGTTCAGGCGTTCATCTTGAAATAAGATTTCTAACAAACCAAAGATCATAATTTTCTAATTTCTCTAGCCTCAGGAATAAAGGAAAAATCGTGACTGCTCTGCAGTGCATAAAACCAGAAAAACAGCAGCAGCATGTGATATTCAAAATTCAATATAAAATCCAAGTTAAATCCAAGAAATTTAAAAATTAATGTAGTTAAACTTTACTCATCTAGGTTTCTTTCTCAATTAGTTCTGAGTTAATACCATTTTTAATGAAGAAGTTACATTACCTAGAAGTTAAGTAAAAATGAGTCAAAATCTGTTTTAGAAACCAACAAGTTTAGTACCTTTCAATTTGAATAACTTTTATTACAAAACTCCAATTAAGCTAAATTTTGGTTTGGAAACTCCTAGCTCATCCAGGAACAAGTGTGTCTTAGTTGCAACCTAATTGTTATTCAATTCTAAGAGTTACAAGCATTGGAAGTTGGTGCATAACTTGCTGAAATCTGTTTCTTTTCAGCTTTGACCACCAATATTCAAAAATTCACAACTCCCAATCCTCAACTCTTGAAATTCTGAAGTTTTATAGAAATAAATTAAGTTAATCAAATTTTATAACAAAATTGGTTTTGCTCTATGGTGGACGAAATTTTGATCACATGCTCTTTGTACTTGTATAAAATTTAATGATTGGCTTTATTTGAATTCACAACTCCGTTCAACTAACCAGCAAGTGTACTGGGTCGTCCAAGTAATAAACCTTACGCGAGTAAGGATCGATCCCACAGAGATTGTTGGTATGAAGCAAGCTATGGTCACCTTGTAAATCTCAGTTAGGCAGATTAAATTGGTTTATGGATTTCGAAAATTAATAATAATTGGAAAATAAAAAGGGATAGAAATACTTATGTAAATCAATAGTGGGAATTTCAGATAGGTGTATGGAGATGTTGTGCTCCTCTTAAAACTCTACTTTACTATTCACTCTTTCTTTAATCCTCCTTACTCCTTTCCATGGCAAGCTGTATGTAGGGCATCACCATCATCAGTGGCTACTTTCAATCCTCTCGGGAAAATGGTCCTATGCGCTATCACTGCACGGCTAATCGTCTGGAGGCATCACCCTTGCTGATGGCTACATCCCATCCTCTCAGTGAAAATGGTCCAAATGCTCTGTCACAGTGATGAGCGGATAATTTATACGCTTTTTGGCATTGTTTTTATATAGTTTTTAGTGAGTTTAAGCTACTTTTAGGGATGTTTTCATTAGTTTTTATGTTAAATTCACATTTCTGGACTTTACTATGAGTTTGTGTGTTTTTCTGTGATTTCAGGTAAATTCTGACTGAAATTGAGGGATTTGAGCAGAACTCTGAAGAAGGCTGACAAAAGGACTGCTGATGCTGTTGGAATCTGACCTCCCTGCACTCGAAATGGATTTTCTAGAGCTACAGAACTCCAATTGGCGCGCTCTCAACGGCGTTGGAAAGTAGACATCCAGGGCTTTCCAGCAATATATAATAGTCCATAATTTATTCGAAGAATGACGACGTAACTTGGCGTTAAACGCCAAGTTCATGCAGCTGTCTGGAGTTAAACGCCAGAAAAACGTCATTATCCGGAGTTGAACGCCCAAAACACGTCATAACCTGGAGTTTGACGCCAAGAAATGCCTTAGCTCGTGGAATGATCAAGCTCAGCCCAAGCATACACCAAGTGGGCCCCGGAAGTGGATTTATGCATCAATTACTTACTCATGTAAACCCTAGTAGCTAGTCTAGTATATATAGGACATTTATCTATTGTATTAGACATCCTGGATTGTATTTTGAATCCTGTGATCACGTTAGAGAGGGCTGGCCATTCGGCCATGCCTGAACTCTTTGCTTATGTATTTTCAACGGTGGAGTTTCTGCACACCATAGATTAAGGGTGTGGAGCTCTGCTGTACCTCAAGTATTAATGAAATTCTATTATCTTTTATTCAAATCTCTCTTATTCTTATTCCAAGATATATATTCATTCGTACCCAAGAACATGATGAATGTGATGAGTCAGATTACCCTCATTATCATTCTCACTTATGAATGTACGTGATTGACAACCACTTCCGTTCTACATGCAACAGAGCTTGAATGCGTATCTCTTAGATTCCTCAACAGAATCTTCGTGGTATAAGCTAGATAGATGGCGGCATTTATGAGGATCCGGAAAGTCTCACCTTGTCTGTGGTATTCCGAGTAGGATCCTGGGAATCCGGAAAGTCTCACCTTGTCTGTGGTATTCCGAGTAGGATTCCGTTAATGAATGACTGTGACGTGCTTCAAACCTGTAACCTGCTGGGCGTTAGTGACAGACGCAAAAGAGGGATTCTATTCCAGTAGGGGAGGGAACCAACCGGTGATTAGCCGTACTGTGACAGAGTGCGTGAGCATTAGTTTTCACTGCGAGGATGGGATGTAGCCATCAGCCATGGGTGATGCCTCCAGACTGGTTAGCTGTGCGAGTGACAGCCGCACAGGATATTTCCCCGAGAGGAAGAAAGTAGCCACAGTTGATGGTGAACCCCTATACAAAGCTTGCCATGGAAAGGAGTAAGAAGGATTGAGTAGAAGCAATAGGAGAGCAGGCGTCCTTGGGCTCTACAGCATCTCCATCCGCTTATCTGAAATTCCCACCAATGAATCTGCATAAGTATTCTATCCCTTTTATTATTCCTTTTTATTAATTATTCCAAAAAATCATAAACCAATTTAATCTGCCTGACTGAGACTTACAAGGTGACCATAGCTTGCTTCATACCAACAATCTCTGTGGATTCGACCCTTACTCACGTAAGGTTTATTACTTGGACGACCCAGTACACTTGCTGGTTAGTTGAACGGAGTTGTGAAAATAAACAGTGCCCTAAGAGTAAATATATGCTAAAGCTCAAAAGATAGAAATCACAATTTTGTCCACCAAGTTTTTGGCGCCGTTGCCGGGGATTGTTCGAGTATGGACAACTGACGGTTCATCTTGTTGCTCAGATTAGGTAATTTTCTTTTCAAAAACTTTTTCAAAATTTTTTCTTTTCTTTTTTCGTTTTCTCCAAAAATATTTTCGAAAAAATTAATAAAAATACAAAAAAATTAGAAAATCATAAAAAATCAAAAATACTTTGTGTTTCTTGTTTGAATCTTATGTCAATTTTAAAGTTTGGTGTCAATTGCATGCTTTCAAAATTTTTCTTGCATTTTTCGAAAACTTCATGCATTCATAGTGTTCTTCATGATCTTCAAGTTGTTCTTGACAAGTCTTCTTGTTTGATCTTGATGATTTCTTGTTTTGTGTCTTTTCTTGTTTTTCATGTGCATCTTTGCATTCATATTTTCCATGCATTAAAGATTTTTAAGTTTGGTGTCTTGCATGTTTTCTTTGCATCAAAAATTTTTTTTCAAAAATATGTTCTTGATGTTCATCATGATCTTCAAAGTGTTCTTGGTGTTCATCTTGACATTCATAGCATTCTTGCATGCATCTTGTGTCTTGATCCAAAATTTTCATATTTTGGGTCATTTTTGTGTTTTTCATTCAAAATTTGATTTCAAAAATATCTTTTCCTTATTTCCCTCCAAAATTTCGAAATTTTGGGATTGACTTGGTCAAAAATTTTTAAAATTAGTTGTTTCTTACAAGTCAAGTCAAAATTTCAATTTTAAAAATCTTATCTTTTCAAAATCTTTTTCAAAAATCATATCTTTTTCATTTTTTTTATATAATTTTCGAAAATTTCAAAAATCTTTTTCAAAATATTTTAAAAATCTTTTTCTTATCTTTTATATTTAATTTTCGAAAATTAACTAACAAGTAATGTGATTGGTTCAAAAATTTGAAGTTTGTTACTTTCTTGTTAAGAAAGGTTCAATCTTTAAAGTTCTAGAATCTTATCTTGTAGTTTCTTGTTAGTTAAGTAATTTTAAAAATTAAATCTTTTTCAAATATCTTTTTCAAATATATCTTTTTATCTTTTATCTTATCTTTTTCAAAAATTTTATCTTTTTCAAAATTTGATTTCAAAATATCTTATCTAACTTCTTATCCTCTTATCTTTTTCAAAATTTGATTTCAAATCTTTTTCAATCAACTAACTAACTTTTTGTTTGTTTCTTATCTTTTTCAAAACCACCTAACTACTTTTCCCTCTCTAATTTTCGAAAATATCTCCCGCTCTTTTTCAAAAATTCTTTTTGTTTTAAATTTTAATTTTAATTATATTTTGTCTTTGATTTTCGAAAATTACTAACCCCTTTTTCAAAATTATTTTCGAAAATTTCTCTCCCTCTCTTCTCTTCTTCTATTTAATTATTTAATTACTAACACTTTTCTTCTACCCCTTCTTCTTCTACTAACATAAAGGAATCTCTATACTGTGACATAGAGGATTCCTCTTTCTTTTCTTGTTTTCTTCTCTCTTTCTTATGAGCAGGAACAGGGAAAAAGGCACTCTTGTTGAAGTTGATCCAGAACCTGAAAGGACTCTGAAGAGAAAATTAAGAGAAGCTAAATTACAGCAATCCAGAAACAACCTTTCAGAAATTTTCGAACAAGAGAAGGACATGGCAGCCGAAAATAATAATAATAATGCAAGGAGAATGCTTGGTGACTTCACAAAGCCAACATCCAAGTTTGATGGAAGAAGCATCTCCATTCCTGCCATTGGAGCCAATAACTTTGAGCTTAAGCCTCAACTAGTTGCTTTAATGCAACAAAACTGCAAGTTTTATGGACTTCCATCTGAAGATCCTTATCAGTTCTTAACTGAATTCTTGCAAGTATGTGATACTGTAAAGACGAATGGAGTTAATCCTGAAGTCTACAGACTCATGCTTTTCCCTTTTGCTGTAAGAGACAGAGCTAGAACATGGTTGGATTCACAACCTAAGGATAGCCTGGATTCCTGGGATAAGCTGGTCACTGCCTTCTTAGATAAGTTCTTTCCTCCGCAAAAGCTGAGCAAGCTGAGAGTGGATGTTCAAACCTTCAAACAAAAAGATGGTGAATCCCTCTATGAAGCTTGGGAAAGATACAAGCAGCTGACCAAAAGATGTCCATCTGACATGTTTTCAGAATGGACCATGTTAGATATATTCTATTATGGTCTCTCTGAATTTTCGAAAATGTCATTGGACCATTCTGCAGGTGGATCTATTCACCTGAAGAAAACGCCTGAAGAGGCTCAAGAACTCATTGACATGGTTGCAAACAACCAGTTCATGTACACCTCTGAGAGGAATTCCGTGAATAATGGGGTCCCTCAGAAGAAAGGAGTTCTTGAAATTGATGCTCTGAATGCCATATTGGCTCAGAACAAAATGTTGACCCAACAGGTCAACATAATCTCTCAAAATCTGAATGGATTGCAACATGCAGCCAACAGTACTAGAGAGGCAGCTTCTGAAGAAGCTTATGATCCTGAGAACCCTGCCATGGCAGAGGTTAATTACATGGGTGAACCATATGGAAACACCTATAACCCATCATGGAGAAATCATCCAAATTTCTCCTGGAAGGATCAACAAAAGCCTCAACAAGGCTTTAACAATGGTGGACGCAATAGGCTGAGTAATAGTAAGCCATATCCATCATCTTCTCAGCAACAGACAGAGAATTCAGAACAAAACACTTCTAATTTAGCCAATATAGTCTCTGATCTGTCAAAAGCCACTTTCAGTTTCATGAATGAAACAAGATCCTCCATTAGAAATTTGGAGGCACAAGTAGGCCAGCTGAGTAAGAAAGTTATTGAAACTCCTCCCAGTATTCTCCCAAGTAATACAGAAGAGAATCCAAAAGGAGAGTGCAAGGCCATTGATTTAATCAAAGTGGCCGAATGCATAGGGGAGGAGGAGGACGAAAATCCTAGTGAGGAAGACCTCCTGGGATGTCCTTCAAGCAAGAAGGAGTTTCCTATTAAGGATCCTGAGGAATCTGAGGCTCATACAGAGACCATAGAGATTCCATTAAATCTCCTTCTGCCATTCATGAGCTCTGAAGAATATTCATCCTCTGAAGAGGATGAAGATGTGACTGGTAAGCAAGTTGCTCAATATCTAGGAGCTATCATGAAGCTGAATGCCAAGCTATTTGGTAATGAGACTTGGGAAAGTGAACCTCCCTTGCTCGTTAGTGATTTAGATACTTGGATTCAGAAAACTCTACCTCAAAAGAAACAAGATCCTGGCAAGTTCTTAATACCTTGCACCATTGGCACCATGAGCTTTGAAAAAGCTCTATGTGATCTTGGGTCAGGAATAAACCTTATGCCACTCTCTGTAATGGAGAAGCTGGGAATCATTGAGGTACAACCTGCCTTGTTCTCATTACAATTGGCAGATAAGTCAGTAAGACAAGCTTATGGAATGGTAGAGGACGTGCTAGTGAAGGTTGAAGACCTTTACATCCCTGCTGATTTCATAATCCTAGATACTAGGAAGGAAGATGATGAATGCATCATCCTAGGAAGACCTTTCCTAGCCACAGCAGAAGCTGTGATAGATGTTCACAGAGGAGAGTTAGTCCTTCAATTGAATGGGGAATACCTTGTGTTTCAGGCACATGGCCATCCCTCTATGACAAAAGAGAGTAAGCATGAAGAGCTTCTCTCAGTTCAAGGTCAAGAAGAGCCCACACAGTCAAGCTCTAAGTTTGGTGTTGTGAGGCCACAACCAAACTCTAAGTTTGGTGTTCAAACTCCATGTCCAAACTCTAAGTTTGGTGTGGAGACAACACACTCAAATTGACTTGATCATCTTGTGGCTCCATGAGAGCCACTGTCAAGCTATTGACATTAAAGAAGCGCTTGTTGGGAGGCAACCCAATTTTATTTATCTAATTTTATTTTATTTTGTTTTAGTGTTATTTTTGTGTTGAATTAGGTACATGATCATGAGGAGTCACGAAAAAATCAAAAAAATTAAAAACAGAGTCAAAAACAGAAGAAAAAAATTTTTCACCCTGGAGGACGCACGGGCTGGCGTTCAACGCCCAGAAGGTGCATCTGGCCGGCGTTCAACGCCAGAACAGAGCACCATTCTGGCGCTGAACGCCAGAAACAAGCAACAACCTGGCGTTTAACGCAAGGATGTGCACACAGAGGACAATCTGGCGCTGAACGCCAGAAACAAGCATGAAACTGGCGTTCAACGCCAGAAACATGCATCACATGGGCGTTTAACGCCCAGAACATGCACCAATGGGCGTTTGAACGCCAGAATGATGCATGGAGGCAATTTACATGCCTATATGGTGAAGGAATGGTATTTCTTTTCACCTCAGGATCTGTGGACCCCACAGGATCCCCACCTACCATATTCCCACCTTACCTTCTAATCCTATTTTTGTGATTTGAATTCCCCATGTCACAATTCCCAATCTTCTTCATCAATCACCTCAATTCCTCTTCCCAATTACCCCATTCACCATTCACATCAACCTCCTCTTCCCCATACACCCCACCTACCTCTACAATTCAACTTCTCTTTCCCACCCAATCCCACCCACATAGCCGAACCTACTTCTCCCCCTTTCTCCCATATTCTCTTCTTCTTCTTCTACTTTTCTTTTCTTTCTTGCTCGAGGGCGAGCAATCTTTTAAGTTTGGTGTGGTAAAAGCATAGCTTTTTTCTTTTCCATTACCATTAATGGCACCTAAGGCCAGAGAAACCTCAAAGGGAAGACAAAAGCTTCCACCTCTGAGTCTTGGGAGATGAAAAAATATAAGCCGTCATAGCTCAGTGGTAGAACATATGGCTGCAATTCAAGAGATCCCTGAGATACCTCAGGGAATAAATGGTCCTCCACACAACTATTGGGAGCAACTTAGTACCTCTTTGGAAGACTTGAGCCATAATGTTGAACAACTAAGGGTGGAACACCATGAACACGCCCTCACTCTCCAAGAAATAAGAGAAGATCAAAGAGCAATGAGAGAGGAGCAACAAAGGCAAGGAAGGGACATAGAAGAGTTGAAGAACATCATTGGTCCTTCAAGAAGAAGACGCCACTAGAGGTGGATTCATTCCTTGTTCTTTATTTTCTTTCTGTTTTCGGTTTTTAAGTATTATGTTTATCTATGTTTTTGTGTTTCTACTTCATGATCATTAGTGTGTAACCATGCCTTAAAGCTATGAATAAAATCCATTAGTCCTTCACCTCTCTTAAAAGAAAAATGTTTTAATTCAAAAGAACAAGAAGTACATAATTTTCGAAATTATTAGTGAATTTAATTTAATTATATTGATGTGGTGGCAATAATTTTTGTTTTCTGAATGAATGAATGAACAGTGCATATGTCTTTTGATCTTGTTGTTTATGAGTGTTAAAATTGTTGGTGCTTGAAAGAATGATGAACAAAGAGAAATGTTATTGATGATCTGAAAAACATCATGAAATTGATTCTTGAAGCAAGAAAAAGCAGTGAAAAAAAAATGGCGAAAAATTTTAAAGCAAGGATCCAAGGCTTTGAGCATTAATGGATAGGAGGGCCCAAGGAAATTAAATCCAGGCCTAAGCGGCTAAATCAAGCTGTCCCTATTCATGTGCTTGTGTCATGAAGGTCCAAGTGAAAAGCTTGAGACTGAATGGTTAAAGTCGTGATCCAAAGCTAAAGAGTGTGCTTAAGAGCTCTGGACACCACTAACTGGGGACTTTAGCAAAGCTAAGTCACAATCTGAAAAGGTTCACCCAGTTATGTGTCTGTGGCATTTGTGTATCCGGTGGTAATACTGGAAGACAAAGTGCTTAGGGCCACAGCCAAGACTCATAAAATAGCTGTGTTCAAGAATCAACATGCCTAACTAGGAAAGTCAATAACACTATCTGAAATTCTAAGTTCCTAGAGAAGCCAATCACTCTAAACTTCAAAGGAAAAAGTGAGATGCCAAAACTGTTCAGAAGCAAAAAGCTACAAGTCCCGCTCATCTAATTAAATTAATATTCATTGATATTTTGGACTTTATAGTATATTCTCTTCTTTTTATCCTATTTGATTTTCAGTTGCTTGGGGACAAGCAACAATTTAAGTTTGGTGTTGTGATGAGCGGATAATTTATACGCTTTTTGGCATTGTTTTTATATAGTTTTTAGTGAGTTTAAGCTACTTTTAGGGATGTTTTCATTAGTTTTTATGTTAAATTCACATTTCTGGACTTTACTATGAGTTTGTGTGTTTTTCTGTGATTTCAGGTAAATTCTGACTGAAATTGAGGGATTTGAGCAGAACTCTGAAGAAGGCTGACAAAAGGACTGCTGATGCTGTTGGAATCTGACCTCCCTGCACTCGAAATGGATTTTCTAGAGCTACAGAACTCCAATTGGCGCGCTCTCAACGGCGTTGGAAAGTAGACATCCAGGGCTTTCCAGCAATATATAATAGTCCATAATTTATTCGAAGAATGACGACGTAACTTGGCGTTAAACGCCAAGTTCATGCAGCTGTCTGGAGTTAAACGCCAGAAAAACGTCATTATCCGGAGTTGAACGCCCAAAACACGTCATAACCTGGAGTTTGACGCCAAGAAATGCCTTAGCTCGTGGAATGATCAAGCTCAGCCCAAGCATACACCAAGTGGGCCCCGGAAGTGGATTTATGCATCAATTACTTACTCATGTAAACCCTAGTAGCTAGTCTAGTATATATAGGACATTTATCTATTGTATTAGACATCCTGGATTGTATTTTGAATCCTGTGATCACGTTAGAGAGGGCTGGCCATTCGGCCATGCCTGAACTCTTTGCTTATGTATTTTCAACGGTGGAGTTTCTGCACACCATAGATTAAGGGTGTGGAGCTCTGCTGTACCTCAAGTATTAATGAAATTCTATTATCTTTTATTCAAATCTCTCTTATTCTTATTCCAAGATATATATTCATTCGTACCCAAGAACATGATGAATGTGATGAGTCAGATTACCCTCATTATCATTCTCACTTATGAATGTACGTGATTGACAACCACTTCCGTTCTACATGCAACAGAGCTTGAATGCGTATCTCTTAGATTCCTCAACAGAATCTTCGTGGTATAAGCTAGATAGATGGCGGCATTTATGAGGATCCGGAAAGTCTCACCTTGTCTGTGGTATTCCGAGTAGGATCCTGGGAATCCGGAAAGTCTCACCTTGTCTGTGGTATTCCGAGTAGGATTCCGTTAATGAATGACTGTGACGTGCTTCAAACCTGTAACCTGCTGGGCGTTAGTGACAGACGCAAAAGAGGGATTCTATTCCAGTAGGGGAGGGAACCAACCGGTGATTAGCCGTACTGTGACAGAGTGCGTGAGCATTAGTTTTCACTGCGAGGATGGGATGTAGCCATCAGCCATGGGTGATGCCTCCAGACTGGTTAGCTGTGCGAGTGACAGCCGCACAGGATATTTCCCCGAGAGGAAGAAAGTAGCCACAGTTGATGGTGAACCCCTATACAAAGCTTGCCATGGAAAGGAGTAAGAAGGATTGAGTAGAAGCAATAGGAGAGCAGGCGTCCTTGGGCTCTACAGCATCTCCATCCGCTTATCTGAAATTCCCACCAATGAATCTGCATAAGTATTCTATCCCTTTTATTATTCCTTTTTATTAATTATTCCAAAAAATCATAAACCAATTTAATCTGCCTGACTGAGACTTACAAGGTGACCATAGCTTGCTTCATACCAACAATCTCTGTGGATTCGACCCTTACTCACGTAAGGTTTATTACTTGGACGACCCAGTACACTTGCTGGTTAGTTGAACGGAGTTGTGAAAATAAACAGTGCCCTAAGAGTAAATATATGCTAAAGCTCAAAAGATAGAAATCACAATTTTGTCCACCAAGTTTTTGGCGCCGTTGCCGGGGATTGTTCGAGTATGGACAACTGACGGTTCATCTTGTTGCTCAGATTAGGTAATTTTCTTTTCAAAAACTTTTTCAAAATTTTTTCTTTTCTTTTTTCGTTTTCTCCAAAAATATTTTCGAAAAAATTAATAAAAATACAAAAAAATTAGAAAATCATAAAAAATCAAAAATACTTTGTGTTTCTTGTTTGAATCTTATGTCAATTTTAAAGTTTGGTGTCAATTGCATGCTTTCAAAATTTTTCTTGCATTTTTCGAAAACTTCATGCATTCATAGTGTTCTTCATGATCTTCAAGTTGTTCTTGACAAGTCTTCTTGTTTGATCTTGATGATTTCTTGTTTTGTGTCTTTTCTTGTTTTTCATGTGCATCTTTGCATTCATATTTTCCATGCATTAAAGATTTTTAAGTTTGGTGTCTTGCATGTTTTCTTTGCATCAAAAATTTTTTTTCAAAAATATGTTCTTGATGTTCATCATGATCTTCAAAGTGTTCTTGGTGTTCATCTTGACATTCATAGCATTCTTGCATGCATCTTGTGTCTTGATCCAAAATTTTCATATTTTGGGTCATTTTTGTGTTTTTCATTCAAAATTTGATTTCAAAAATATCTTTTCCTTATTTCCCTCCAAAATTTCGAAATTTTGGGATTGACTTGGTCAAAAATTTTTAAAATTAGTTGTTTCTTACAAGTCAAGTCAAAATTTCAATTTTAAAAATCTTATCTTTTCAAAATCTTTTTCAAAAATCATATCTTTTTCATTTTTTTTATATAATTTTCGAAAATTTCAAAAATCTTTTTCAAAATATTTTAAAAATCTTTTTCTTATCTTTTATATTTAATTTTCGAAAATTAACTAACAAGTAATGTGATTGGTTCAAAAATTTGAAGTTTGTTACTTTCTTGTTAAGAAAGGTTCAATCTTTAAAGTTCTAGAATCTTATCTTGTAGTTTCTTGTTAGTTAAGTAATTTTAAAAATTAAATCTTTTTCAAATATCTTTTTCAAATATATCTTTTTATCTTTTATCTTATCTTTTTTCAAAAATTTTATCTTTTTCAAAATTTGATTTCAAAATATCTTATCTAACTTCTTATCCTCTTATCTTTTTCAAAATTTGATTTCAAATCTTTTTCAATCAACTAACTAACTTTTTGTTTGTTTCTTATCTTTTTCAAAACCACCTAACTACTTTTCCCTCTCTAATTTTCGAAAATATCTCCCGCTCTTTTTCAAAAATTCTTTTTGTTTTAAATTTTAATTTTAATTATATTTTGTCTTTGATTTTCGAAAATTACTAACCCCTTTTTCAAAATTATTTTCGAAAATTTCTCTCCCTCTCTTCTCTTCTTCTATTTAATTATTTAATTACTAACACTTTTCTTCTACCCCTTCTTCTTCTACTAACATAAAGGAATCTCTATACTGTGACATAGAGGATTCCTCTTTCTTTTCTTGTTTTCTTCTCTCTTTCTTATGAGCAGGAACAGGGAAAAAGGCACTCTTGTTGAAGTTGATCCAGAACCTGAAAGGACTCTGAAGAGAAAATTAAGAGAAGCTAAATTACAGCAATCCAGAAACAACCTTTCAGAAATTTTCGAACAAGAGAAGGACATGGCAGCCGAAAATAATAATAATAATGCAAGGAGAATGCTTGGTGACTTCACAAAGCCAACATCCAAGTTTGATGGAAGAAGCATCTCCATTCCTGCCATTGGAGCCAATAACTTTGAGCTTAAGCCTCAACTAGTTGCTTTAATGCAACAAAACTGCAAGTTTTATGGACTTCCATCTGAAGATCCTTATCAGTTCTTAACTGAATTCTTGCAAGTATGTGATACTGTAAAGACGAATGGAGTTAATCCTGAAGTCTACAGACTCATGCTTTTCCCTTTTGCTGTAAGAGACAGAGCTAGAACATGGTTGGATTCACAACCTAAGGATAGCCTGGATTCCTGGGATAAGCTGGTCACTGCCTTCTTAGATAAGTTCTTTCCTCCGCAAAAGCTGAGCTTATACCACGAAGATTCTGTTGGGGAATCTAAGAGATATGCGCCCGTCCTAAAGTAGAACGGAAGTGGTTGTCAGTCACGCGCGTTCATAGGTGAGAATGATGATGAGTGTCACGGATCATCACATTCATCAAGTTGAAGTACAACGTATATCTTGGAATAAGAATAAAAGAGAATTGAGTAAAAAGTAATAGTAATTGTATTGAAACTTGAGGTACAGCAGAGCTCCACACCCTTAATCTATGGTGTGCAGAAACTCCACTGTTGAAAATACATAAGTGAAAGGTTCAGGCATGGCCGAGAGGCCAGCCCCCCAAAACGTGATCAATGGCCTCCTAAGATGAAGAATAAAACAAAACTGAGACCAAATATAAAACATGGTCAAAAGACGTCTAATACAATAGTTAAATGTTCTATTTATAATAAACTAGCTCCTAGGGTTTACATGAGTAAGTAATTGATGCATAAATCCACTTCCGGGGCCCACTTGGTGTATGCTTGGGCTGAGCTTGAT
Source organism: Arachis hypogaea (assembly GCF_003086295.3). NCBI lineage: Eukaryota > Viridiplantae > Streptophyta > Magnoliopsida > Fabales > Fabaceae > Arachis > Arachis hypogaea. The sequence goes on from NC_092045.1 coordinate 16,390,698, forward strand.
CTATCCATGAGCTGAGGCTTTTCTTGGAGTTGAACTCCAAGTTATAACGTGTTTTGGGCGTTCAACTCCGGATCATGACGTTTTTCTGGCGTTTAACTCCAGACAGCAGCATGTACTTGGTGTTCAACGCCAAGTTACATCGTCAATTTCCGAATAAAGTATGAACTATTATATATTTCTGGAAAGCTCTGGATGTCTACTTTCCAACGCCATTGAGAGCGCACCATTTGGAGTTTTGTAGCTCCAGAAAATCCATTTCGAGTGCAAGGAGGTCAGATTCCAACAACATCAGCAGTCCTTTTTGTCAGCCTTTTTCAGAGTTTTGCTCAAGTCCCTCAATTTCAGCCAGAATTTACCTGAAATCACAGAAAAACACACAAACTCATAGTAAAGTCCAGAAATGTGAATTTAACATAAAAACTAATGAAAACATCCCTAAAAGTAGCTCAAACTTACTAAAAACTACCTAAAAACAATGCCAAAAAGCGTATAAATTATCCGCTCATCACAACACCAAACTTAAATTGTTGCTTGTCCCCAAGCAACTGAAAATCAAATAGGATAAAAGAAGAGAATATACTATAAATTCCAGAATATCAATGAATATTAGTTTTAATTAGATGAGCGGGACTTGTAACTTTTTGCTTCTGAACAGTTTTGGCATCTCACTTTTTCCTTTGAAGTTCTGAATGATTGGCTTCTTTAGGAACTTAGAATTTTGGATAGTGTTATTGACTTTCCTAGTTAAGCATGTTGATTCTTGAACACAGCTACTTATAAGTCTTGGCTGTGGCCCTAAGCACTTTGTTTTCCAGTATTACCACCGGATACATAAATGCCACAGACACATAACTGGGTGAACCTTTTCAGATTGTGACTCAGCTTTGCTAGAGTCCCCAGTTAGAGGCGTCCAGAGCTCTTAAGCACACTCTTTTGCTTTGGATCACGACTTTAACCACTCAGTCTCAAACTTTTCACTTGGACCTTCATGACACAAGCACATGGTTAGGGACAGCTTGATTTAGCCGCTTAGGCCTGGATTTTATTTCCTTGGGCCCTCCTATCCATTGATGCTCAAAGTCTTGGATCCTTTTTACCCTTGCCTTTTGGTTTTAAGGGCTATTGGCTTTTTCTGCTTGCTTTTTCTTTTCTTTTCTTTTTTTTTCGCCATTTTTGTAAGCTTTTGCTTTTTTCACTGCTTTTTCTTGCTTCAAGAATCAATTTCATGATTTTTCAGATCCTCAATAACATTTCTCTTTGTTCATCATTCTTTCAAGAGCCAACAATTTTAACACTCATAAACAACAATATCAAAAGACATATGCACTGTTCAGTCATTTATTCAGAAAACAAAAAGTATTGTCACCACATCAATATAATTAAATTAAATTCAATGATAAATTCGAAATTCATGTACTTCTTGTTCTTTTGAATTAAAACATTTTTCATTTAAGAGAGGTAAAGGATTAATGGATTTTATTCATAGCTTTAAGACATGGTTACATACTAATGATCATGAAGTAAAGACACAAAACATAGATAAACACAACATTAAAAACCGAAAAGCAGAAAGAAATAAGAACAAGGAATGAATCCACCTTTAGTGGCGTCTTCTTCTTGAAGGACCAATAATGTCCTTAAGCTCTTCTATGTCCCTTCCTTGCCTTTGTTGCTCCTCCCTCATTGCTCTTTGATCTTCTCTTATTTCATGGAGAATGATGGAGTGCTCTTGATGTTCCACCCTTAATTGTTCCACATTGTGGCTCAAATATTCTAAGGAGGTGTTGAGTTGCTCCCAATAGTTGTTAGGAGGAAAGTGCATCCCTTGAGGCATCTCAGGGATTTGTTGATGATGAGCTTCCTCATGCATCTCTTGAGAACCGTGCATGGTCTCTCTTGCTTGCTCCATCCTCTTCTTGGTGATGGGCTTATCCTCTTCAATGGGGATGTCTCCCTCTATGATAACTCCAGCTGAGTAACATAGATGGCAAATAAGGTGAGGGAAAGCTAGCCGTGCCATATTGGAGGACTTGTCGGCTATTTTGTAGATTTCATTGGAGATGACCTCATGAACTTCTACTTCCTCTCCAATCATGATGCCATGAATCATGATGGCCCGATCCACAGTAACTTCAGATCGGTTGCTTGTAGGAATGATGGAGCGTTGTATGAACTCCAACCATCATCTAGCCACAGGCTTGAGATCCAGTCTTCTTAGTTGGACTGGCTTGCCTTTGGAGTCTCTCTTCCATTGAGCTCCTTCCATACATATGTCCATTAGGACTTGGTCCAACCTTTGATTAAAGTTGACCCTTCTAGTGTAGGGGCGTTCATCTCCTTGCATCATGGGCAAGTGAAACGCCAATCTCACATTTTCCGGACTAAAATCTAAGTATTTCCCCCGAACCATTGTGAGATAATTCTTTGGATTCGGGTTCATACTTTGATCATGGTTCCTAGTGATCCATGCATTGGCATAGAACTCTTGAACCATTATGGTTCCGACTTGTTGCATGGGGTTGGTTAGGACTTCCCAACCTCTTCTTCGGATCTCATGTCGGATTTCCAGATACTCATTATTTTTGAGCTTGAAAGGGACTTCGGGGATCACCTTCTTCTTTGCCACAACATCATAGAAGTGGTCTTGATGGCTCTTGGAGATGAATCTTTCCATCTCCCATGACTCGGAGGTGGAAGCTTTTATCTTTCCTTTTCCTTTTCTAGAGGATACTTCGGCCTTAGGTGCCATTGATGGTAATGGAAAAACAAAAAGCTTATGCTTTTACCACACCAAACTTAAACTCTTGCTCGTCCTCGAGCAAAAGAAGAAAGAAGAAGAAGAAAAGAAGAAGAAGAAGAAGAAGAGAATATGGTAGAGAGGGAGAGATGTAGGTTCGGCTTAGTGGGAGAAGATGGGTTTGTGTTGTGTGAAAATGAAGTAGAAGGGAAGGGTATTTATAGGGAGAGGGGGTAGTGTGTATTCGGCCATTTAGGGTGGGAATGGGTGGGAAAATGGTTTGAATTTTTTAAGGTAGGTGGGGTTTATGGGGAAGAGTGGGTTGATGTGAGTGGTGAATGGGGTAATTGGGAAGAGGAATTGAGGTGATTGGTGAAGGGTGTTGGAAAGTGTGACATGGGGAAGAGTAATCACAAAAATAGGATTAGGAGGTAAGGTGGGAATATGTTAGGTGGGGATCTTGTGGGGTCCACAGATCCTGAGGTGATCCTGTGGGGTCCACAGATCCTGAGGTGTCAAGGAATTCCATCCCTACACCAAATAGGCATGTAAATTGCCTTTGCACACCATTCTGGCGTTTAAACGCCGTGTGGTGCACATTCTGGGCGTTTAACGCCCATGTAAAGCATGTTTCTGGCGTTGAACGCCAGTTTCATGCTTGTTACTGGCGTTCAGCGCCAGCTTTTCTTCTCTGGGCACATTCCTGGCGTTCAACGCCAGAATGTTGCTTGTTTCTGGCGTTCAGCGCCAGAATGATGCTCTGTTCTGGCGTTGAACGCCGGCCAGATGCATCTTACTGGCGTTGAACGTCAGCCTGTGCGTCCTCCAGGGTGTGATTTTTTTCTTCTGCTGTTTTTGATTCTGTTTTTAATTTTTTTATTTTTTCGTGACTCCTCATGATCATGTACCTAATAAAACACAAAATAACAAAAAATAGAATAAAATAAAAATTAGATAAATAAAATTGGGTTGCCTCCCAACAAGCGCTTCTTTAATGTCAATAGCTTGACAGTGGCTCTCATGGAGCCACAAGGTGATCAGGTCAATGTTGTATAATCCCAACACCAAACTTAGAGTTTGGATATGGGACCTTAACACCAAACTTAGAGTTTGGTTGTGGCCTTCCAACACCAAACTTAAAGTTTGACTGTGGGGGCTCTTCTTGACTCTGAATAGAGAGAAGCTCTTCATGCTTACTCTCTTTTGTCATAGAGGGATGGCCATGTGCCTTAAACACAAGGTAGCCTCCATTCAATTGAAGGACTAATTCACCTCTGTTGACATCTATCACAGCTCCTGCTGTGGCTAGGAAAGGTCTTCCAAGGATGATGCAATCATCCTTTTCCTTCCTAGTGTCTAAGATTATGAAATCAGCAGGGATGTAAAGGCCTTCAACCTTTACTAACACGTCCTCTACTATTCCATAAGCTTGTCTCAATGACTTGTCAGCCAATTGTAGTGAGAACAAGGCAGGTTGTACCTCAATGATCCCCAGCTTCTCCATTACAGAGAGTGGCATAAGATTTATCCCTGACCCCAGATCACACAGAGCTTTTTCAAAGGTCATGGTGCCTATGGTACAAGGTATTAAGAACTTGCCAGGATGTTGTTTCTTTTGAGGTAGAATTTACTGAATCCAGGTATCCAGTTCACTAATGAGCAAGGGAGGTTCATTTTCCCATGTCTCATTACCAAACAACTTGGCATTCAGCTTCATGATAGCTCCTAAATATTGAGCAACTTGCTCTCCAGTTACATCTTCATCCTCTTCAGAGGAAGAATAGTCTTCAGAGCTCATGAATGGCAGAAAGAGATTTAATGGAATCTTTATGGTCTTTATATGAGCCTCAGATTCCTTTGGATCCTTAATAGGAAACTCCTTCTTGCTTGAGGGACGTCCCAAGAGGTCTTCCTCACTAGGATTTTCGTCCTCTTCCTCCCTTGTGCATTCGGCCATATTGACTATGTCAATGGCTTTGCACTCTCCCTTTGGATTCTCTTCTGTATTGCTTGGGAGAATACTGGGAGGAGTTTCAATAACTTTCTTACTCAGCTGGCCCACTTGTGCCTCCAGATTTCTAATGGAGGATCTTGTTTCACTCATGAAACTGAAAGTGACCTTTGACAGATCAGAGACTAGATTGGCTAAATTAGAGGTGTTTTGTTCAGAGTTCTCTGTCTGTTGCTGAGAAGATGATGGATATGGCTTGCTATTGCTCAGCCTATTGCGTCCACCATTGTTAAAGCCTTGTTGAGGCTTTTCTTGATCCTTCCATGAGAAATTTGGATGATTTCTCCATGATGAGTTATAGGTGTTTCCATAAGGTTCACCCATGTAATTAACCTCTGCCATAGCAGGGTTCTCAGGATCATAAGCTTCTTCAGAAGCTGCCTCTCTAGTACTGTTGGATGCATGTTGCCATCCATTCAGATTTTGAGAGATCATGTTGACCTGTTGAGTCAACACTTTGTTCTGAGCCAATATGGCATTCAGAGCATCAATTTCAAGAACTCCTTTCTTCTGAGGTATCCCATTATTCACGGAATTCCTCTCAGAAGTGTACATGAATTGGTTGTTTGCAACCATGTCAATGAGTTCTTGAGCCTCTTCAGGCGTTTTCTTCAGGTGAATAGATCCACCTGCAGAATGATCCAATGATATTTTCGAAAATTCAGAGAGACCATAATAGAATATATCCAATATGGTCCATTCTGAAAACATGTCAGATGGACATCTTTTGGTCAGCTGCTTGTATCTTTCCCAAGCTTCATAGAGGGATTCACCATCTTTTTGTTTGAAGGTTTGAACATCCACTCTCAGCTTGCTCAGCTTTTGAGGAGGAAAGAATTTATCCAAGAAGGCAGTGATCAGCTTATCCCAGGAGTCCAGGCTATCCTTAGGTTGTGAGTCCAACCATATTCTAGCTCTGTCTCTTACAGCAAAAGGGAAAAGCATGAGTCTGTAGACTTCAGGATCAACTCCATTCGTCTTTACAGTCTCACAGATCTGCAAGAACTCAGTTAAAAACTGATAGGGATCTTCAGATGGAAGTCCATAAAACTTGCAGTTTTGTTGCATCAAGGCAACTAGCTGAGGTTTCAGCTCAAAGTTATTGGCTCCAATGGCAGGAATGGAGATGCTTCTTCCATCAAATTTGGACGTTGGCTTTGTGAAGTCACCAAGCATTCTCCTTGCATTATTATTATTTTCGGCTGCCATCTCCTTCTCTTGTTCGAAAATTTCTGAAAGGTTACCTTTAGAATAATGTAATTTAGCTTCTCTTAATTTTCTCTTCAGAGTCCTTTCAGGTTCTGGATCAATTTCAACAAGAGTGCCTTTTTCCCTGTTCCTGCTCATATGAAAGAGAAGAAAACAAGAAAAGAAAGAGGAATCCTCTATGTCACAGTATAGAGATTCCTTTATGTTAGTAGAAGAAGAAAGGGGTAGAAGAAATAGAAGGGGGAATTCGGATATCTAGATGGAGAGAGGTGAAGAGAAGTGTTAGTAATTAAATAATTAAATAGAATAAGAAAAGAGAAGGGAATTTCGAAAATAATTTTGAAAAAGGGGTTAGTATTTTTGAAAATTAAAAGGTATTAAAATTAAAACATGAAACACTTAATTAATTAAAAAGAATTTTTGAAAAGGAGAGAGGTATTTTCGAAAATTAGAGAGGGAAAAGTAGTTAGGTGGTTTTGAAAAAGATAAGAAACAAACAAAAAGTTAGTTAGTTGATTGAAAAAGATTTGAAATCAAATTTTAAAAAGATAAGAAGAAAAGAAGTTAGATAAGATATTTTGAAATCAAATTTTGAAAAAAGATAAAATTTTTGAAAAAGATAAGATAAAAGATAAAAAGATATATTTGAAAAAGATTTAATTTTTAAAATGACTTAACTAACAAGAAACTACAAGATAAGATTCTAGAACTTAAAGATTGAACCTTTCTTAACAAGAAGGTAACAAACTTCAAATTTTTGAACCAATCACATTAATTGTTAGCTAATTTTCGAAAATATGATATAAAGATAAGAAAAAGATTTTGAAAATATTTTGAAAAAGATTTTTGAAATTTTCGAAAAATAGAAAAAAATGAAAAGATATAATTTTTTTGAAAAAGATTTTGAAAAGATAAGATTTTTAAAATTGAAATTTTGACTTGACTTGTAAGAAACAACTAATTTTAAAAATTTTTGACCAAGTCAACCCAAAATTTCGAAAATTTGGAGGGAAATAAGGAAAAGATAATTTTTTTTATTTTTGAATTTTTAATGATGAGAGAGAAAAACATAAAAATTACCCAAAATATGAAAATTTTGGATCAAACACATAATGCATGCAAAAACACTATGAATGTTAAGATGAACACCAAGAACACTTTGAAGATCATGATGAACATCAAGAACACAATTTTGAAAAAATTTTTATGCAAAGAAAACATGCAAGACACCAAACTTAGAAATCTTTAATGCATGGACTCTAACAAACAAAAAATGCACATGAAAAACAACAAACAACACAAAACAAGAAATCATCAAGATCAAACAAGAAGACTTGTAAAGAACAGCTTGAAGATCATGAAGAACACTATGAATGCATGGGATTTTCGAAAAATGCAAGAAAAAATTTTTAAAGCATGCAATTGACACCAAACTTAAAAATTAACACATGACTCAAACAAGAAACACAAAATATTTTTTTATTTTTATGATTTTCTAATTTTTTTGTATTTTTATTTTATTTTTTTCGAAAATATTCATTGAAAAAAAAACGAAGATTAAAGAAAATTTTTTGAAAACTTTTTGAAAAGAAAATTTACTTAATCTGAGCAACAAGATGAACCGTCAGTTGTCCATACTCGAACAATCCCCGGCAACGGCGCCAAAAACTTGGTGGACGAAATTGTGATCACATGCTCTTTGTACTTGTATGAAATTTAATGATTGGCTTTATTTGAATTCACAACTCCGTTCAACTAACCAGCAAGTGTACTGGGTCGTCCAAGTAATAAACCTTACGCGAGTAAGGGTCGATCCCACAGAGATTGTTGGTATGAAGCAAACTATGGTCACCTTGTAAATCTCAGTTAGGCAGATTAAATTGGTTTATGGATTTTGGAAATTAATAATAATTGGAAAATAAAAAGGGATAGAAATACTTATGTAAATCAATAGTGGGAATTTCAGATAGGTGTTTGGAGATGCTGTGCTCCTCTTGAAACTCTACTTCACTATTCACTCTTTCTTCAATCCTCCTTACTCCTTTCTATGGCAAGCTGTATGTAGGGCATCACCATCATCAGTGGCTACTTTCAATCCTCTCGGGAAAATGGTCCTATGCGCCGTCACTGCACGGCTAATCGTCTGGAGGCATCACCCTTGCTGATGGCTACATCCCATCCTCTCAGTGAAAATGGTCCAAATGCTCTGTCACAGCACGGCTAATCATCTGTCGGTTCTCAATCAGGTTGGAATAGAATCCATTGATTCTTTTGCGTCTGTCACTAATGCCCAGCCTTCAGGAGTTTGAAGCTCGTCACAGTCATTCAATACCGGAATCCTACTCGGAATACCACAGATAAGGTTAGACTTTCCGGATTTCCGGGATCCTACTCGGAATACCACAGACAATGTTAGACTTTCCGGATCCCCATGAATGCCGCCATCTATCTAGCTTATACCACGAAGATTCTGTTGGGGAATCTAAGAGATATGCGCCCGGCCTAAAGTAGAACGGAACTGGTTGTCAGTCACGCGCGTTCATAGGTGAGAATGATGATGAGTGTCACGGATCATCACATTCATCAAGTTGAAGTGCAACGTATATCTTGGAATAAGAATAAAAGAGAATTGAGTAAAAAGTAATAGTAATTGTATTGAAACTTGAGGTACAGCAGAGCTCCACACCCTTAATCTATGGTGTGCAGAAACTCCACTGTTGAAAATACATAAGTGAAAGATTCAGGCATGGCTGAGAGGCCAGCCCCCCAAAACGTGATCAATGGCCTCCTAAGATGAAGAATAAAACAAAACTGAGACCAAAGATGAAACGTGGTCAAAAGACGTCTAATACAATAGTTAAATGTTCTATTTATAATAAACTAGCTCCTAGGGTTTACATGAGTAAGTAATTGATGCATAAATCCACTTCCGGGGCCCACTTGGTGTATGCTTGGGCTGAGCTTGATCTATCCACGAGCTGAGGCTTTTCTTGGAGTTGAACTCCAAGTTATAACGTGTTTTGGGCGTTCAACTCCGGATCATGACGTTTTTCTGGCGTTTAACTCCAGACAGCAGCATGTACTTGGCGTTCAACGCCAAGTTACGTCATCAATTTCCGAATAAAGTATGTACTATTATATATTGCTGGAAAGCTCTGGATGTCTACTTTCCAACACCATTGAGAGCGCGCCATTTGGAGTTCTGTAGCTCCAGAAAATCCATTTCGAGTGCAGGGAGGTCAGATTCCAACAGCATCAGCAGTCCTTTTTGTCAGCCTTTTTCAGAGTTTTGCTCAAGTCCCTCAATTTCAGCCAGAATTTACCTGAAATCACAGAAAAACACACAAACTCATAGTAAAGTCTAGAAATGTGAATTTAACATAAAAACTAATGAAAACATCCCTAAAAGTAGCTCAAACTTACTAAAAACTACCTAAAAACAATGCCAAAAAGCGTATAAATTATCCGCTCATCACTCTAAAACTCAACTTGTAGAAGTTGCAGCAAGACAAACAAGTTGCTACCCTGTCTGACCTTTTCTGCTGCTGGATAGATTTAACAACCTAAGTTTAAAAATTTTTCATAAATTGTATATTTAACAAAAAGATCCCAAATTTTCCAGTTTAGTTCCTTATATTCCCAAGTTTATCCCAAACTTGGCCTCATGCAATTACGATCATTACATAATTAGTTACAGCATATGCAATACCACCACAACACAACTCTACATTCTTATTAACAAACACCAATCCTAATCCATCATAAATAAATTTAAGAGCACACCATTAATAACTTCCACACCTCATAATTCCAATATATATCCACCAACAAATCTATTCTAACAACATTACAAGGCTAATCATAAAATACAACAAACAATTCAACTTATCCTACGGTTCTTCTAACCTAAGTTTTCACAACACCGTAAATATTAAATGTACGAAACTTAAATCATACATTGGCTGATCACTTAATTCACCCAAGGTAGCCTCTCAACACAAAATCACAGCCCCTCCAAGCTCAATCAAACAGCCCCAAAGCAAGCCTTGTCACCAACAAAGCTCCAAGTAATCCAAATACAATTCCAATGCATAAACACCCTCTTAAACTACACCTAATACACATATATATGTTCCAATTAAGTTTTTCATTATAAATACAATATTGAGCTAGGGTTAGGGTGTCCTTACCATACCCATATGCTCAATAGCTTGAGCCCATAAGTCCCAGAAGCTAACTTGAGCCTAAAACACCAAATTATACAAAATCTCAACACCAAAGCCCAATAAATTAAAAACTGGAAATAGGTAAATTGAGGAAGAAAATTTGGCTTTCTTACCTTTCAATGCTATGGGTTTTGTAGAGCTCGACGCCGCAGATGCATAGCCGCAAACGGTGCGACGATCGAAGCTCGGAGGGAGAAGTTATGTGGATTTGAATGAAATCAAGGGTTTTGGAATCTTCAACATGTTCTTCCCCATTTAGGTTGCTACCCAGTGTGTTTTGCATGCTGAATGGAATGAAATGAGCTTCAGCTCATTATATATAGTGAGTTGGTTGGACCCACGGGTCCGGTTCGAGACCGGTTTGACCCGTTCGGCCCAATTTTGGGTCAAATTTTTTGAAATTGGTGTCAAAATTCTCGTTTTGACGAACTCTACCCTATTTTGATATTAGTTTTGCATTTCTAATTTTCCTATTTAAAATTTGATTCGTTGACTAATTATTTACCGATTTCAGCGGGGTTTACACCCTGTGGGATCGACCTCACTCTTGTGAGTTATTATTATTTGATGCGACCCGGTACACTTGCCGGTGAATTTATGTGGAATCATTTTTCTCTCATCAATGATCTATTATAATCAGCATTAAAGTTTTATCTTATCCATTCTTTATCAATCTCAACAGGTTCTTTCTTAATAATTACTGATAAAATTTGTGATTTCCTTAGATCAAATTCTGAAGGTGTTTTATATACAAGAGTGGCTATATGTGGCTTTGTGTTATTAATTCCTATAATACTATCCATATTTCCTATTGATGAATTATCTATAGAATTTCTATGACTAATAATTTCAATTCCATTAAAAACTCTTAGTGATTGGGATCTATTCATCCTAATTCTAATATCTGGTCCTTCTCTTATTATTTCTCTTAATCTAGTATTTTCTATTTGTGACTCTTCAATAACGTCAGGTATTGCCCATTCCTCAGGCATTTTGTTTATTAATTCTTTATGTCTTAATTTTCTAGGAGTTTGTATATTAGATCTTTTTAGATTCACATGCATAATTATTGTCTCATCTTTTGAGGATTGTTTTAATGTCTTGAAGTTATAATTAACCTTAGTAATTTTATAATATATTCTATAGATTATTTCAAATGAGACCCAAAAATTACAAACACAGTTTGAGACCAAGATTCCCTATAATTCATTAACCTTTGGACAATTGCATAATATAATAGTACAAATAGGTATAGAAGTATGCACAGATATCAAGATACAACAGAAAATAAAATAAGAAAGTATCACAGAAAAAAGAGAGCTTGGCACGTTCTGTTATCAATATGAAATAACTCCTGAAAAAGCACCTAGTGGTCAGCATAAAATTAAAAAGAAAAAATTCTATAAAAAACCTAAAAATAATATAGACAAACCTCTTTATTATGAACAGAAACATTATAGAAAAGCCTATAAAAATCATAAAGGAAAACCCAAATCTTCTAATAAGAAAAAATAAGTAACATGTTGGAAATGTAAAAAATAAGGACATTACGCTAATAAATGTACAACAGAAGAAAAGATAAATAAAATAGAAAATAAAGAGATTAAACACGCTTTGACAGCCATATTAATCAATTCAGAATCAGAAGAAGAATCAATTTATGAGGATTCTTCTGAAACTGAAGGTTATTTTATACGACAATTAGACCTTATGTCAGAAGAAGAAAGCTCAGAAGGAAATAGTGGAAAAGAGGAACAGAATATTGTTTAGGAATAGGATTATGTAACTGTAGAAATTGTGAAAAAATTGTAAATGTTTTAACTAGAGAACAAACTTTTACACTAGTCAAAATAATAGACAAGTTAGAAAATACTCCATTAAGAGATGAGTTTATAAGACAATTAGTTGAGTTAGTTAAAAAAGAAAAAGAAAATAAGCAAGAAATAAGACCAATAGAAATAAAAGAAATTTATAATCGTTTTAAAAAACCAACAAGAAGAAGTTTTCCTTAATTCTCTTAAAGAGGAGATAAAAAAAAAGTTAAAAAGAGAAGTTTCAGAATTAAAGCAACAAAATATCAATATGGACTATAGATTACTAAAAATAGAAGAAGAAAATATAATAAAATTCCAAGAACGAACTTTACAAAATAGTAATAATAATAAAACAGAAGAAATAAGTAACATAATAATTCCCAAGAATTATATCAACATGGGACCAGAAAATTACATAAATATACTAACTTTATTAGTAAGCCAAAAGTGGTTCACTACAATAACTTAAATTATAGGAGAAGAAAAATTTGATTTCATAGCTATGTTTGATTCAGGAGCCGATGTCAATTGTATACAAGAAGGGTTAATACCTACAAAATACTATGAAAAAACTACAAAAAATATTCTAAAAGCAGAAAATGACAGAATGACTATAGATTATAAATTGTCTAAAGCAAAAATTTGTAAAAATAGAGTATGCTTTGCCACTACATTCTTTTTGGCAAGAAATATATCTCATCAAGTTATATTAGGAAATCATTTTACTTTACTATTATATCCCTTTAATGTTGACATCGACGGAATAGCTTGTACACGAATTTCCAATTATCCTGTTCATTTTGAATTTCTCATTAGACCAAAGTAACATGAGTTCAATATGTTACAACACCTATCTACACAAATTAATGTTATGGAAAAAGAAACAAAGTCAGTTAACTATTTAAACTAAAGAAAATTTTACAACATCTACCTATCCAAATTAACGTTATAGAAAGAAAAACAAGACAAATTAATTATTTAAATCAAGAAGTTATATATAAAAAAATAGAAGAACAAACTCCTAAATACAAAATAAAATAAAAGGAATTGAAGAAAAAATTAAAAAAGAACTATGTAGCCTAAACCCTAAAGTTTTTCATCATAGAAAATTATACGAAATATCTTTACCATATGAAGATGTGTTTAATGAAAAAGATATACCAATAAAAGCAAAATCTATACATATGACTAAAGAATATTTAGAATATTGTAAAAAAGAAATACAAGAGTATTTGGATAAGGGATTAATAAGGCCTTCAAAATCACCCTAAAACTGTACAGGCTTCTATGTGATGAAAGCATCTGAAATAGAAAGAGGTGCTTTAAGATTAGTTATCAATTATAAGCCTCTTAACAATGTATTAAAATAGATTAGGTATCCATTACCAAATAAAAACGATTTAATTAAAAGATTAAATAAAGCAAATATCTTTTCAAAATTTGATATGAAATCAGCATATTATCAGATTGCGATAAAAGAAGAAGATAGATATAAAACAGTTTTTATAGTACCTTTTGGACATTATGAATGGAATGTAATGCCCCAAGGATTAAAAAATGCTCCAAGCGAGTTCCAAGAAATAATGAATAATATATTTTATCCGCATATAGAATTTACTATAATATATCTTGATAACGTCTTAGTATATTTAAAAGAAATAAATCAGCATATATATCATTTAGAAAAATTTGTGAATATTATAAAAGAACAAGGATTAGTTTTATCAAAAAAGAAAATGAAAATTTGTATAAGTAAGTTTTTTAGGATATGAAATCTATCAAGGAACTATAGTATCTATTAAAAGAGCCATTGAATTTGCAGATAAATTTTCAAATGAAATAACTGACAAAAAACAATTACAAAGATTTTTGGGATGTTTAAATTATGTGGCAGAATTCTTACTTGAAATAAAGGTTACATGCGAACCTCTTTATAAGAGACTAAGAAAAAATCCACCTCCATGGACAGCTGAAATGACTTCTATAATAATAAAAATAAAAAAATGTAATAAAAGAAATACCCTGTATAAGTATACTAGATCCATCAGCTAAATTAATTGTTGAAACGGATTCATTAAAATTAGGATATGGAAAAATTATTAAACAAATACCTCCTAATAGCTCAAAAGAACAAATAGTAAAATATCATTCAGAAATTTGGAACCAGGCACAAAAAAATTATGCAACAGTTAAAAAAGAAATACTTATCATAGTATTATATATATGTGTTTCAAAATTTCAAGAAGATTTATTTAACAAAACATTTATAATAAGAACTGATTGGAAAGCAGCCCCAAGTTTTTTGAAAAATGATGTCAAAAATCTGGTTTTAAAACAAATATTTACAAGATGGCAAGCTATTTTATCATGTTTTGACTTTACTATTGAACATATAAAAGGAGAATTAAATTCACTCCCTGACTTTCTTTCTAGAGAATTTTTGCAGGGAAAGAATGGAGCAAAAACGAGCCTCCAGTGAAGATTATGGCCAACCTTTTGACCAAATAAAAGAAAGAAAATTAAGACCTATGACGATGTACCAGCAAAACAATTATCATTAAGACCTATGACGATGTCACAGGTTGTAAAAGCATCATCATCATCATCACCTTCTAAGAGCTCTTTAATTACTATTAATAATAAATTCACATTATTACAACCATCTGATCTATATAACACTCAACCCTTGAAAGAACAATTTTCTTACTATAAAAAATTCAATCCTATAAAAATATTAACCATAAAAAAAGAATGGTTCAAGAAAGACAGAAAAATCCTATATAAGACTATTTTCTCAAATACTTTCCATTATATTTCTATTAACCCACAAAAAACCCAAAAATTCTATGAATTCATATTAGTAGACACAGGATCTGTTGAATTGACACATTATAGGAATTCCAATACCAAGCAACCTATTTATTCAAAAATAAAAATCATAAAAATATTATCTTTACAAGAGTGGGAAGTACCCCATATCAGCCTAAGAGTTTCTCGTTAAAGTTTGAACCTCAGAGTTATACCTACTATAATTACTAGAAAACCTGGAATCATATTTTATTTCTATCTCCAAGTCCCCATTCTTGGTATTTAGTTCAGAAAGGAGATATCATTACAGTTTCTCAAATGGTTCCAATCATGGTTCCAGAATTTTGGACCAATAGAAGTCTTCTTCCCAAAAAAAGCCAGCATGACATATGAATATTTTAAAAGCAAGTCATCATTTTTACAAGAATACAAATTTATTTCATTCATAGCCGCCATAGGAATAAGCTGGATTATGATATGGGAATATGACTCAACAGCATATGAAGAATGTCCAAGAATACAATATTTGGTAAGAGTAATAAAAATAAAATAGTGGAATAAATATGATATAAATCTACTAAGAAGAGTAGCTATTGATCAATGGTTAACAACATCACAAAAGCGTCCAGCAATAACAGCCTCAAGCACCACCAATGAACAAATAGCTTATAAAAAAGAGAACCAATTTTTAGCGCAGAAGCGACAAATTATGGCAACCTTAGCAGCAGCAACTTTAGAGGAAGATATCCAAAAAACTCTCTACAAGCAATACAAACAGTACCTCTTGGAGAAGACGAAGAGGTCCAGTCCAGCCCGACTCATTACTATCAAGACTCTCAAGATCCATTCGAAATGTAGTAAGAACTGTATCAACGTAAAAGTCTAATAGTAAAGAAAAATGATCTTAGTAAAAAAAATCAGCAAACAGTAAAAGCAAACAGTAAATATCGGCAAATAGTAAAATCAAACAGTACTGTCGGCAAATAGTACTCAAACAGTAATTATTTGGGGTCTATAAATACCAAAGGCCTCATTCATTCAAGATCATCAAAAATTTGAAAGCTCAAGAAACCTCTCTACTTTTATATCTTCTTACTTCATATATTCTCCAAATATTTGTAATCATTTTCAAGAATTGTATCAACTTTATAAGCAATAAGAGTACAAGTTCATCTTTGTAAGTCTACTATCTTTCTTTTCTTTATTGTTATTTCTATTCTTATAACATGAAAAAGTTTCATAAAAGGCTTAAATCTTTAAAGTTAGTTAGAAGAAACATGAAAATAAGAGTAATGGCAATAAGAAGAAAAATAGGAGAATTAATAACTGAATCTTCAGACTTAACAATAGAAATAAAGAAGATAAATAAGAAAATAATCAAGACAAAAAAGTTGCTACAACAGATTAAAACCATAAAATCAGTAAAAACTGTTAAGGAAAGCATTAAGAATAAACGCATTCATCATGTTAGAAGAATGAATTATCTTTATGTGCAAAATATGATACGATTTTATGATATACAATCAAGAATACAAGCCTTTAGATCTTTACAAATGGATTCTAAACCTTTACAAGATCCTTCTTTACAAGTACAAGCTCAACCCATACAAGTCCAACCTTTACAAGTTTTAGAGTTTAGGGTTTAAGGTTTAGGGTTTAGAGTTTAAACGAGATAGCCGCGGTGCAGCCAATATGCCTTATCTCCTTTACATGCAATGTTATCTCGTTTATAGTGTAAACGAGATAATACTAAGGTATTTAAATCGATAAATATTTTTTAAAATTTTTTATTTTGATAATTATTAGATTTATTTTATTTATTTAAATAAAAAATCCTAAAAACTATTTTATTTATGGACTATTACAAAGTTATAATTTATTATTTTAATATCATGTGTAAAAATAATTCATTATTCAATAGATAAAACCAATTTGAAAGTGACTCTTAAACCTTGATTAAATAAAAAATATTGGACTCTTATAGTAAAAAGGGTACCGTAAAAAATTTAAAATAATTTGAATCAACAAAAGTAATATTATTTATTTGAAAAAAAAACCCTACAAGAAAGTTTTACTTTGTAAAGATTATATAGATTTTAATTATAACATTAGCTTATATTTTTAGTTTTTTACACAGTTAAATTGCAAAACATGGTTCTTTATTACCAAAATGGCAGCGGAAGCATTTATTAGGAAGTACATTTCTCTCTTATTTTCTTTTAGAAAAAAATCGACATATTAGTTGTTGTTAGAGAAGATAATTAATCATCGTATTAATTAAATGGAAAATGTTAGGTAAACAATGATTATTTTAAACAACATAAACAATTATCAATCATATTATATTATAATTTAATGTTACTAATTAAATTTAAGATTAATTTATTTTTTTAATTTTATTAATTCACATTGTTCAAATATTGTTAAAAAATGTTAGTTACCTATACTTTTTCTAATTAAATTTATCATTTTATACGAAGTTAATTTATATCATATTGTTTTTCTTTTAGTCATATTTTGTTTGAATTTGGAAAATACATAATATGAAATTGATAAAGCATTTAATTAAATTTGGCTCAATGCACTAAATAATTATTTAGATGGTATATAGGGTTTGCAACATATATTTTACGGTGAGAACTCAACTCAAAATTTATGTTTAGTCTGGTAAAATTTTTATTTTTTAAAAATAGTTTATAAAAGTTTACTTTTAAAAGATGACTTTATTAAAAATTGTAATATTTATGTTTGATAAATTAAATCAAAAATAATTTTTGATAAACACAAGCAACATTAATTGTGTTTGGTAAAATAGTTTTTAAAATTTAAAAATACTATAATAAACATAAATTTAAACATTAAATTTAAAAATTAGTTAACATATGAGATTATATTAAACTTTTAAATTTTAAAAAGTAAAAACCAATTTTAAAAAGTTCTATCTTAGGTACTTTCAAAAGTACTCAGATCTTTTAAAAGTTACAAACACAAACACATAATCTTTTTGATTTACCAAATACGAAATAAAAAACTTAAACTTTTAAAAATACAAACACTTTTTTAAAACATTTTACCAAACCAAGTCAAAGAATTTCAACATGGGCTTCCAAACAACACGGCTGTTTTTCAAAAAAATAAAAAATCCAGTCCAAATACTTAATCATAATTACCAACAACAAACGTCACACTAATTACCGCATCAGAACTTAACAATCTTACTGTCACCCGTCACAAATTTTTGTCTGCGCGTGCAACACAACCAACGACACGCGTCAGCTTTTTCATCCATCTCGTTTCAGCATCTGCTGAAATAATACTGCCTGAGCACCCTAACATTCTCCTATTTTATTTTATTTCATTTCGTATATATCTCTCATAATATAATTTTTAAATAGAAACAAGATCAAAAAGATGAGCAGCTTCACTATAAAAGGATGCCAACCATTAGCTGATAAAAACAAACCAACATCATTCATCTTAAAATTGCTTCTGTAACATATTAAAGCTTTTAATACGCTTGGCATCATCAACATTTTTTTTATACAAATGTTGTGTTTTAACTTTTATACTTTTATTGTTATATAAAGACATCTTTATCTAAGTAGTTATATTATATTAACTATAATATTGCTTTATGATAATTATGATGGTTTGGTAACTTGATTAAAACTGATTTATCATTGACTTTTTGGATGTAATGCAATAATGGCATTCAAACTTGATTGGTCACCTTTCATTCCCAAATTAAATAGGATAATGCTGCAAATCCGAATTCACTATCAGAGTAGTGTAAATTGATGGTGAGAAATGAAACGAATGAGTTAATGACACAACAAATACAATTGTTTTCTTAGTGGTCAGGGCACGTAAACGAAGAGTTTTAAGTGTACCAAAAATACGGTGTTTCAATTGTTTTAACGATTGATTTGAATTATAAAAAATATATATAATACATATTAATTAAAATCAACGGTTAAAATAATTAGAATATCCGTATTTCTGGTAAATTTGACATTTTTTCCAAATGTATTAATATATTATTACATTGCCACCTACTAGGCTACTACTTGCTTAAAATACTGCAAAGGTAATGTCACATGGAGGTTTCGCACTTTAAGATAATCATTTAATTAACAAATAAATTGCAAATGTTTCCATGTTATCCTAATCTATTCCATAATAGTTAAAGTATGAAATGAGCACATCATAATCGAACCTTTTACTACTATAATCCCCTTTAGCAAAGCTCTCAAGATGCAATCCTTATTAGGTACCAATACGAGGTTCCATTAATGAAAGAATATGCATAACAAGCAAAACAATGAATAAAATTGGCTAATTCTATTATCATACATGACTACTCTCACATTGACAATTGACAAAATTCCCAATCAACCCTATAATAGAGCAACAAACGTAACTGGTCTTGATTCAAGGCACAAAAATGGTCTTTATCCTCATTCATTTTCTGCTATGAAGTTTGGTTCTTCACCTTGGCAAAGGTACTCATCGCACAACGATGCTGATCCCCAATCCTTTCTCAGCCGCAGGATATCTTCAGTGAAAGTGGAACCAGGGGCTCCAATGAACACTGTAGACATCGCACATATCGTTTTGTCTAACATAGCTTCAACCTTCAGTGTGGAAACATTCAAAACTCATATCAACAAAACAGTTTTAAAGGAAGAGTTATCACCGCATATAAAAGCTTCTCACTGATGTATTTTCAATTGCATAATAATCCAACCAAAAAAAATGTTTGAAGTGAGAAACGAGTATATAGCAATACACTGCCAAGTGCCATCGCAGATGTCTCTCTTTTTTTTGTGATTGCGATACATAAACTTATGGCTCCATCGGGTACCCTTAAACTTTTATTCTCAATCCAACTCAATTCTAAGTTTAAAAGTAAAAACTTGCAGGAGCACCTAAAAGTTCTCGATCTTTCATTTCCTAATTTTCAAAACCAAAGAAAAGGAATATATAGTTATTTCACCTGTGAGTCCGCCTCAATGCCACTCCTGTATAACAAAGCATCCCATTTCTCTGCTGAGTTACGAGCAGGGCGCTTTACAAGCAGAACAGGCTTGCCATCCAGCACAACCATTGACTGAAGCAGACCAGTCTCGCTTTCTGCAGCATCCGTAGAAAGATAAATGACAGGTGCATCGGCCGTTTCAACCACCCTCAAGATGCAATCTGCAGCTTGAGGAATCGGGTAAAAGCAACTTGGTTTCTTAAGATTACTGTAAACATGCAAAGTAATCAATCATTAGTAGTACCGTTTTTTTTTTTAAGGAAAAAAAAAATTCAGCAATCGAAAAGAGCATGCAGATGCAGGGGGAGTTTACCACTATCATACTCAAACTTCATATAGACCGATATCACAAAACACCAACGATGAGAACAATAATGACTCAAGCTTTATTCCATTGATATCATAATGGCTCACCAGAATTTTAAGAAGCCATGTCTTCGAAAATGCAAGGCGATGAACTTCTTTCCCAGGAAGGTCTGAACAAATCGCTGAGCAGTGAGCACAATGAGGCGGCTAGGTTCAATCAGAGTCTTGCACTTGTGAGCAATAGGGCCACCTGGCTGCATTACCCACTGATTCTCCAAATCAGCAAAGAAAACATCCCCAATAACCATAACATCATCATCATGACCGAACTTATCCAGAACATCCTTAATCGTCTTTGGTGTCGGCTTCCGAGTATCTTCCTGCCAAACAGGCTCAGGCTTGCTCATTGACAAACCCAAAGACCCCAACTTCTTCAAATGATCATCGTCAAGATAACAAAGCTGTGGCAGAGAGAAATAACACAGGAAACTATTAATGTGCAAATGATCCTTCTTAGCACTTGCAAATTCCTCAAAGGAAATCACAACTTTTTTCCCCAAACACTTGTTAATGTGATCAATGTCAATTACCCTGTCATACTGATCATCAATTTTGGAACTTGGAATCACCAGAGTCCTACTAAGAATTGCAGCAAAGAACATATGTTTTTCCAAACAAATCAAGTGGTTTGACATTTGGCCAGAAACGCATACAGCAAGCAAAAATTTACCATCTTTAGGGTTCCAATCAATGATTTTTCTCTGTGAGAGGTTCTGATCCATTGTTCTACACCTATTGTAACTAACTCCACCGAACAAATTAGGATTTCTAAAATCGAATTCAGGCTCATTTGTGTTACCTGTTCGATGCGGATTCAGCAGAACCTGCTGAATCTCTCTGTTAAGAGAGATCTGTTTGAACAGCGCCGATTTCAGATCCTCCAATTGATTCGGATCGGAATGTGACGCATTGTGCTGAAAAGTTCGATTCCAAGCGGTTAAGAGCCCTAGTTGCTGCTCCCGCAAGAGGTTAATGGCGCGCAATTCGGATTCCTTCATTTGACCGGAGAGATGATCGGAGGAGAAGCTCGCGATAAGACCATGGCGAATTTCAGTAACAGAGAAGAAGAGAACGACGGCGATGACGGCGAGGATCAAGAAAATGTACCTCTTCCGGAGCTGGAATCGCCGGGAGCTCGAGCTGATATCTTCGACGTGGAAAGTGGAGGTGCCGGCAGTGGTGGAGGTGGAGGGAAGAGTGAGAGGCTTTCCAACATTTTGGTCGACGAGGTTGTGGTGGTCGTCTTCGTCGTCGGAAGACGAATCCATGTGGTTTAGTTTGTTAGCCACGGCGGCCAGAGTGTGATGAAGAAGCGAGCGAAGGAGTCAGTGAGTGAGTGAGCCAAACCCAACCCAAACCGAAACCCAATTCCAGTATATCAACCACCCTTTTCTCACACTTGATAACTCCATTTGCATTTCTTTCACAATTCTACAGCCATCCAACACCAACAATTATATATCAACATTCCAACATGCTAAATCGGTAAATCCACATATACGTACGTATTCAATATTCTCTATCCACAAACTATAAAGAGTGTAATGTTGAAATTCTAAAATCTGATCCGTTATTGAACATGAAAAACCGTTCTACATATGTATGTACACACAGTCACATTTGATCCGGGATAATTTACAGCAAAAATCGTAAGAAGTAACAACAACAAACACAAATTTTCAATGACACAGAAAGAGACATGTAAGGAGATATCACCAAGACTAAGTGATTGTTTGAGCGTTATTAATTTATTTAAAAAAAATTTTAATAAAATTTTTTTAAGTATATTTAATAAATTTTTAATAGTAGAAATAAAAATATTAAAAAAATAAAAAAATATTTTTTAAAAAAATTGTTATTTACATTTTTTTTAAATATTTTTTTTTTAAAAAATATTTTTTATGTAATAAATAAACAAAAAATATTTTTATATTATTATTGTTCATACCCTGGCCCAATATAAAGGCCCAGGTCCAACTAAAAGGCCTAATCTAAAGGATTAGAGCCTAGCTAAGTACCGGCCTTCACATAAGAAGTCGGTATCAACCACGACTTGGTCAGAAGAGGTCGGATGCGAGATTAGCTGGCAGATAAACACTCATTCAAATGAGTAACCGCCCCTAAAATCTCTCTAACCGTCTCATAAAGCCATATCTTAACCTCCCCAAGATAATAGGGACGGTTACCACCCTAAAGATATGGCAATACACCAACGGTGGTTATTGGCTCGCCTCTATAAATACCCTGACACCCCTTCAGGTATCTCTAAGTCCAATACTCTCTAAGACCTACTTACACTCTTGCTAACTTAGGCATCGGAGTGTCTTTGCAGGTACCACCCCCCATTCACACGCGAGCACAAGTCGGACGGAGCCTCCCGAGTTGCGGACCTTTCCGGAGTTCTCCTCCATCATACACTTGGGCCGCCAAACGCCATCCTTATTATTAATCTCCGGTTACCTACCGTAACATTGGCGCCGTTGCCGGGGACCCGAGAGATCACTCAACGATGGCGGATAGATCCCACGAAGAAGGCCATGTGGAAACAGATTCTGAACAAGAGAATCTAGACATGGGCAATGGCAATGAAGACAATGATCAACACAGAGAGGGCACCTCCGGAGTAAAGAATCCGAAGGTAAATTCCTCAGATGGACGTGAATCAGAAAAGGGCGGACCACCTCATGTAACTGAACTAATGGGATTGGTCCATAGCCGCTTGGAGCAATTGGAACAAGAGCGGGAGAGGCAAAAGGAAACCGAAAGGTACCTTAAAGAGGAGATGGAACGGCGGAAAGAGTTAGAAAGAAAACTCTTGCAGCTAGAATCCTCCCTCAAGAACTCCCGCGATGAAGGAGAAAACCAACTCCCAGGCGGAGAAGATCCCTTCAGCGAGGACATAATGAGGGCAAAAGTTCCAAGGAACTTCAAAAGCCCTGATATGGACCTCTATGATGGAACTACGGATCCAAAGCATCATCTTAGCAACTTCAAAAGTCGGATGTATCTAGCGGATGCCTCCGACGCTACGAGATGCAAGGCTTTCCCGACCACTCTATCAAAAGCAGCGATGAAGTGGTTCGATAGCCTCCCCCCGAGATCCATCACTAGTTTTGAAGACCTCTCGAGGAAATTCTTGATGAGGTTCTCAATCCAAAAGGATAAAGTAAAACATGCACCGAGCCTCCTGGGAATAAAATAGGAGGTCGGAGAATCTTTACGAGCCTATATGGAAAGGTTCAATAAGGCATGTTTAGAGATTCAAGATCTGCCGACGGAGGCAGTAATAATGGGGTTAGTCAATGGACTTAGAGAAGGTCCCTTCTCACAGTCCATATCTAAAAGACACCCCGTTTCTCTAAGTGATGTACAAGAAAGGGCCGAAAAGTACATCAATATGGAAGAGAATGCAAGACTAAGAGACTTGAGTTCGCGGCCTGGACCTACTTCCTCCTCTAGGGAAAGAGAAAGGGAAGTCAGGAAAAAGGAAGAACCCGGTCTCGAAAGGCCCAGAAAATATCACTCTTATACTCCTCTAAAGACTTCTATAGTGGATGTATACAGAGAGATTTGCAACACTGAAAGGCTGCCACCCCCAAGACCTATTAAAAATAAAAAAGGGGGAAGTCGCAGTGAGTATTGCGAGTACCATAAAATATATGGTCACTCCACCAACGACTGTTACGACCTCAAGAATGTGATAGAAAAGCTGGCTAGAGAAGGTCGGCTTGACAGATATCTCATGGAGAGGTCGGACGCCCATGGAAAGAGAAAGCGAGATGATATGGACAGAAGAGATCCTCCACCACAGACCCCTGAGAGACACATCCACATGATCTCAGGAGGATTTGCGGGAGGTGGAATCACCAAATCTTCTCGCAAAAGACATCTCAAAAGAGTCTATCAGGTCGGGGATGAGACACCCGACCTCCCCACTATATCATTCACAAAAGAGGATGGGCAAGGGATAATCCCCGGGCATGACGATCCCGTGGTGATAACCATGATCTTAGCCAACGCCCATCTCCACAGAACCCTAGTAGACCAAGGAAGCTCGGCGGACATCCTTTTCAAGCCCGCCTTCGACAAGCTAGGGTTAGATGAAAAAGAGTTGAGAGCTTACCCCGACACCCTATATGGGTTAGGGGATACGCCAATAAAACCACTGGGATTTTTGCCCCTTCACACAACTTTCGGAAAAGGAGAAAAATCAAGGACTCTGAGCATAGACTTCATAGTCATCGATGAAGGGTCAGCCTACAATGCCCTAATTGGCAGGACTACCCTTAATCGTCTTGGAGCAGTGGTATCAACTCCCCACCTTTGCATGAAATTCCCGACTCCAGGAGGAATAGCAACGGTAAGGGGAGATCAAAAATTGGCAAGGAAGTGCTACAACGAAAGCCTAAATCTGAGAGGGAAGGGCAAAGAAGTCCACACCATAGAACTAGGCGGCGCAAGAACCAGAGAAGAGCTACGACCCCAGCCGGGAGGAAAAACCGAGGAGATACAAGTCGGAGAGGAGGAAGGAAAAAACACTCACATAGGAGCCAACCTAGGGGAAACCCTGAAACAAAGGTTGGGTGAACTCCTAAGAGCTAATTCCGACCTCTTCGCCTGGAAGGCTTCCGACATGCCCGGGATTGATCCCGAGCTCATGTCTCACAGGCTCTCGGTTTACCCAGGATCCCGACCTGTACAGCAAAGAAGACGCAAGCTCGGCCCAGAAAGGGCCTCCATAGTAGAAGAGCAAGTACAGGCGCTCCTAGAAGCCGGCTTTATCAGAGAGGTCAAATACCCAACATGGCTAGCCAATGTAGTGCTAGTCAAAAAACAAAATGGTAAATGGAGAATGTGCGTCGACTATACCGACTTGAATAAGGCATGTCCTAAGGACCCTTATCCCCTACCGAGTATTGATACCCTGGTGGACTCCAGCTCAGGGTACCAATACCTATCGTTCATGGATGCCTACTCGGGATATAATCAAATCCCGATGCATGAACCCGACCAGGAAAAAACATCGTTCATCACACCAAAAGCCAATTACTGCTACGTGGTCATGCCATTCGGACTGAAGAATGCAGGAGCCACGTACCAAAGGCTGATGAACAAAGTGTTTTCCCCCCATCTAGGAAGCCTAATGGAGGTATACGTCGACGACATGTTAGTAAAAACCAAGCAAGAAGTCGACCTCTTAACCGACCTCTCACAAGTCTTCGACACTATAAGGTTGCATGGGATGAGACTAAATCCCGCAAAATGCGCCTTCGCAGTAGAGGCAGGAAAATTTCTAGGGTTCATGCTAACACAAAGAGGGATTGAGGCCAATCCCGACAAATGCAGAGCCATCCTAGAAATGAAAAGCCCGACTTGTTTGAGAGAGGTTCAACAGCTCAATGGCCGACTTGCAGCCCTCTCCAGATTTTTGGCAGGATCGGCACTAAAATCCCTTCCACTGTTCTCCCTATTAAGGAAGGGATGCCAGTTCGAATGGACTCCGGAATGTGAGGAGGTGTTCCAAGAGTTCAAAAACTTCTTAAGCCAACCTCCTATCTTAACCCGACCGGAACCGGGAAAAGACCTCGTCCTATACCTATCCGTCGCAAACAGAGCTGTCGCATCAGCCCTGATTAGAGAAGACGAGGTCGGGAAACACCCGGTCTATTTCACCAGTAAGGTTCTACAAGGTCCGGAGCTAAGGCACCACAAACTAGAGAAGTTTGCTTACTCCTTAGTGATAGCCTCAAGAAGGCTACGACCTTACTTCCAGGCTCACACAATAAGAGTCCGTACGAACCAGCCCATGAAGCAAATCCTTCAAAAGACGGATGTTGCAGGGAGAATGGTTCAATGGGCGATAGAGCTTTCTGAGTTCGATTTGAGATACGAAACTCGGACTGCAATTAAAGCCCAGTGCCTCGCCGACTTCATTGCAGAATGCGCAGGTGAGCAAGAGGAAAAACCGACTACATGGGAACTCTATGTAGACGGATCCTCCAACAAAACAAGGAGCGGAGCAGGCATAATATTGGTTGATGGAAAAGGAACCCAGATAGAGGTTTCCTTAAAATTTGAATTTCCGGCTTCAAACAATCAGGCAGAATATGAAGCCTTGATTGCAGGATTAAAGTTAGCAGAAGAAGTTGGCGCCACAAAGGTGACGATCTACAGCGACTCACAAGTGGTGACTTCCCAAATAAATGGGGAATATCAGGCAAAGGACCCCAATATGAAGAAATACTTGGAAAAAACCTTG
Source organism: Arachis hypogaea (assembly GCF_003086295.3). NCBI lineage: Eukaryota > Viridiplantae > Streptophyta > Magnoliopsida > Fabales > Fabaceae > Arachis > Arachis hypogaea. Next base: position 16,417,166 of record NC_092045.1, read on the forward strand.
GAACACCTAGGGCGCTTTGCGGAAACCGAGGTCAAACATATAACTCGGGATCTAAATAGCAGAGCTGACGCCCTATCCAAGTTAGCAAGTACCAAACCCGGAGGGAACAACAGAAGCCTGATTCAAGAAACCCTCAAAGAGCCCTCGGTATCAAAAGCAGAAGATGAACGAGAGGTACTTGAAGTAGTCGGCCTAAACCTCGGATGGATGAATCCCTTAGTCGAATACCTAAAATTCGACATCCTCCCTAAAGGGGAGAAAGAAGCTAAAAAGATCCGAAGGGAAGCACAACATTATACTTTGGTGAGAAATGTCCTTTACAGAAGAGGGATATCAACACCATTGCTGAAGTGCGTACCGACCTCAAGAACCACCGAGGTCTTGGAGGAAGTACATAGTGGGATTTGCGGAAACCATCTCGGAGCAAGGTCGCTGGCCAGAAAAGTAATCCAAGCAGGATTCTACTGGCCGACCTTGCAGAAAGATGCAACAGACTTTGTGAAAAAATGCCAGCCATGCCAGATGCATGCAAATTTCCACGTGGCTCCACCAGAAGAGCTCATTAGTATAACTTCCCCCTGGCCTTTCGCAAAATGGGGGATGGATCTGTTAGGTCCTTTTCCCCAAGCACCAGGGCAAGTTAAATACTTAATCGTGGGAATAGATTACTTCACAAAGTGGATAGAAGCAGAACCGTTAGCCACTATCACCGCTCAAAGAAGTCGCAGGTTCCTCTACAAAAACATCATCACAAGGTATGGGATACCTTATTCCATCACCACAGATAATGGAACCCAATTCACCGACGCCACCTTCAGAAACCTGGTAGCCAGTATGAAAATCAAACATCAATTCACCTCGGTAGAGCACCCACAAGCCAACGGGCAAGCCGAGGCAGCTAACAAGGTCATACTGGCAGGTTTGAAGAAAAGATTACAGGAAGCGAAGGGAGCTTGGGCTGAAGAGCTCCCTCAAGTGCTGTGGGCTTATAGGACAACACCCCAATCCGCCACAGGAGAAACACCTTTCCGACTGGTATACGGTGTAGAAGCCATGATTCCTATAGAAATCAGTGAGCAAAGCCCAAGGGTAATTCTTCATGATGAGGTCGGAAATGTACAGGGGCACAAAGAGGAGCTCGACTTGCTCCCCGAAGTCCGAGAGAACGCCCAGATAAGAGAAGCGGCATTAAAGCAAAGGATGACTACCAGATACAACAAGAAAGTCATTCGAAGAACATTTGCCGTAGATGACTTGGTCCTAATCAGAAACAACATTGGAGTCAACAAGTCAGGAGATGGAAAGCTCGCCGCAAATTGGAAAGGGCCATACAAAATCAAGGAAGTGTTAGGGAAAGGTTATTATAAAGTAACCGACCTGGATAGCACTGAGTTACCAAGGTCGTGGCATGCATGTAATATGAAAAGGTACTACAGCTAGAAGCGAACTCTACTCCCTGATGTACTCTTTTCCCAGCTTCATGATTTTTTCCCAAAAAAGGGTTTTTTCTGGAGAGGGGTTTTTAACGAGGCATCATAGTAGAGGCTAAGGGAAAATACACTGTCAAGACCCTTAGTAGCAAAAAGGTACCTTCCCGATTAATAAAGATCTTTCTTATCACTATATTTCTCTTAAAATATCCTCCTTTATTTCTTATAAGTCTTTCTACGAAACGCGCCGACTTAAGCTCGACAAAGCGTGAAAATCCCATGAAGTGACCTAACATGGTCGTCAGGATAAAACGACGAGGTACAAGTCGGTGTAAAGAGGTTATACAAGTTGATCGTATTAAACTCGGAAACTATCCGACTCTTAAGTCGAAAGGAAATCCGAGTAAAACAAACTCGAAAGAGCTCCGAGTAAAAGAAAACCGAGCTCCGAGTAGATGAAAAACGCATCGCAAAAATAACCTAAGTCATAAAAGCTCACTAAAGCAAAGTTGAGTATAAAGGATAACAAAAGAGATATGAAAACCTGAAAAGTTTAAAGTTTGCATACAAGTCTTTGCACGAAAAAGGCTCGAGAAAACAATGCAAGCTAACAAAAGGGTTTTCCGAAAAAGATCAAACATATTCAAAACGGAAAAGCATGTACACGCGCAAAGTAACTTAAACCCTTATCCAAAAAGGGGCACCTACTTTGATTAGAAAACCCTTATCCAAAAAAGGGCATTTATTTTGTTTAAAACCCTTATCCAAAAAAGGGCACCAAACAGAATATTTTGTTTACGGCCTTAAAAGGCTAGAAGGAAATTGTTCACAACCACCAACAAATAAATAAGTTCAAAAAAGGGGGGACCCACAGGCCGGGCCCCCATATAGCCATAAAAATAAAAAGTCATTTTTTGGACGGAGTAGAGGAATCACCACCACCAGGAGGAACACCACCAGGACCGGGAGGAGGAGCCAAAGAGGAAGTCGGGGAAAGGATTGAAGAACCCGGAGCATCTTTGGGACGAGGAGGAGACTCTATAATCCTCTGCCCCCGAGTCTTTAGGTCTGACTCGGAAATGACCTCGGGGACAGGAGGGTCAACAATAGCGCCGTCGATAACTACCTTGTCAGGATGTAAAGGAGAAAGGTCCAAGTCGGGAGCAATAACTCTGACTTGTTCCAAGAAAATTCTCCAAGACTCCTCGGCGCCCTCGGCGATAGAATCCTCCAACTCGGCGTATGCGTTCCGGGAATTCAGCAAGTCCTTCCTCACAGCAACAATATCTTGAAACAAACTGTGGTAGCTCTCTTGCGCTGTTTTCCTCAAATTTGCCTCCAAGGTGCATTGAGCCCGCAGCTTACCCTCCTCCTCCTTAAGGTGATCCCTCTCCTTCCTCAGTCTATCTCTCTCCTCCTTCAACTCTTTTTCATGTTTTTCATAAATAAGAAGTCTCCCCTCCAGCTCCTCAACCTTCGAGGATGCCCCCAAAGAGCTGAGGGGAGCCTTCTCAAAAATGTCCAAGAGTTTGCTACAAACACCCGCTGTCCTAAAACTCTCCTCAGCCATGGCGGTAAGGTGGTTTCGAACAGAAACATCATCCATACTTATAAAAGGATAGATGTTCTTTCGAACGAATGTCAAAGCATCCGCCTTAACCCCGCCATCAAAAGAAGAAGAGCCAGACTCTGAAGTCTTGCGCTTCTTCTTCTCGGGCTCAGAGAGAGTTTGGGCAAAAGGGGGTGGTCGGGGCAAACTCGAGGAAGAAATGACAAGAGGTTGAGAGGGAGTAACCACATTCTTAGGAGGAGGAGGAGGTGGCGGAGAGATGACCGTCTTGGCCCTAGCCCGGGACTTCGCCTTAGCCTCCTGGACCCTTTGGTAGGCCTCCTGAGCGTTCTTTTTTGCCATATCTATAAAAGAAACAACCAAGTTACAAGTCGGTAGAATACAAGTCGGCATAAACAACTCGGAAATAAAAAATGCATGCGCCACCTATGCAAGATTGAACGAAAGTCGACGTCCCCTGAAGGATTTTCCTCGTATCTAAGTATGGGGCCCTCCCCCATGCTTCTCGGAAAAACCCCACAATGGCCGCCTCCACTTCGTCTAGGTCATCTAGACCAATCTTTTCGCAAGGGGAGGCCGGCAACCAGTAAAGGGGAAAGCGGGGGGAGGAATGCTCGTCCAGAAAAAAGGGGTGGTGACCCCCTACAGCTTGAACCTTGAAAAAGAAGTTTTTGAAGTCGTGGAAAGATTCGTCGAAAAGGGTGAAAATCCTCCGACCTTGAATAGCTCTGAAGGATACCCATTGTTGTTTGTTGTTTAGCCCACTGAAGGGCTTAGTCATATGAAAGAGAAAGAAAAAAATCCTTAAAGAGGTCGGGAAGTCCAGAGCATGGCTTATAAACTGATAGATCTTCAAAAAACCCCAAGAATTGGGGTGGAGTTGAGTAGGGGCAACCTTACAGTGGTGCAAAACGGATATTTCGAAATCAGAGAAAGGAAGAAAAACACCCAAACGGGTGATCATACATTCATACATGAAGAAAAAATGAGGGGCCGCCTCATTAGCTCTCCCAAAACAGACCCGGTCTTCAGGACCCGGGATTATCAGTTCGTATTTGGGCTCATCCTCGTCCGAAGTACAGAGCCTATGATGAGTACGAAGGTGGGTGATAAACTCAGCGTCAACCAACGGTTCCTCCCCAAGGACCGTATCGTCAACCCACTGAGAAAGAATGTCTACAGAAGCCATTTTTTATATAAAGAAGAAAGTGGCAGAAAACCTACAAAAAGGAAAAAGAAAAAGAAAATCAAAAAATACGGCCACTAAAGAAGAGAGATTCGAAACCAGAATCTACAGGTCAACCTATCTACTCGCAAAACAAAACATGCAAACATAAAGCATGACATGGAAAAAGCAAAACTAACCTTTATCCGAAAATGGAGGTTGGAGAAGAACAGAAGTCTTCGAACACAAAGATGCAGTATGAACAAGATAAGGAGAAAGTTTGAAAGATTGCAGAAACGGAAAATGGAAAGAGAGGGAAAATATTTATAAGAAGGGCTAAGGGGTATAATGGTAAAAAGCGAGGCAGTCATTAATGAGACTGCACCGTTACCAAAGCCCTCAATCCCTAAATGATCCCTCAACGGACACGACGCTTGAATTGACGTAACTGTCAGAAACTAAAGGTCGCGAAAATCACGTCGGTTTCCAAGATCCGTACTCTTTCAAACAAGTCGACTGCGAGCCCGAGTTGAATACTTGAACCCAAACTTTAAAGAAAATTTGGGCTCAAGTAGGGGCACTGTTCATACCCTGGCCCAATATAAAGGCCCAGGTCCAACTAAAAGGCCTAATCTAAAGGATTAGAGCCTAGCTAAGTACCGGCCTTCACATAAGAAGTCGGTATCAACCACGACTTGGTCAGAAGAGGTCGGATGCGAGATTAGCTGGCAGATAAACACTCATTCAAATGAGTAACCGCCCCTAAAATCTCTCTAACCGTCTCATAAAGCCATATCTTAACCTCCCCAAGATAATAGGGACGGTTACCACCCTAAAGATATGGCACTACACCAACGGTGGTTATTGGCTCGCCTCTATAAATACCCTGACACCCCTTCAGGTATCTCTAAGTCCAATACTCTCTAAGACCTACTTACACTCTTGCTAACTTAGGCATCGGAGTGTCTTTGCAGGTACCACCCCCCATTCACACGCGAGCACAAGTCGGACGGAGCCTCCCGAGTTGCGGACCTTTCCGGAGTTCTCCTCCATCATACACTTGGGCCGCCAAACGCCATCCTTATTATTAATCTTCGGTTACCTACCGTAACAATTATATTCAAATATAATTGATAAATAAAATTACTTTTATTTTTATCTAAAATCTTTTAAAAAAAATAAAAAAATTCTTTTCTTAGAAACTTAACCATACAATCCTAACCATAGAGTTTGGCGAAGGAGATCTCACACAGCAGATCATTAGAAGCTAAGTAAGAATCAAATCCAAAGCGAAATCACAGCGAAGAACCATTGCAACTTTTAAAACGGATTTTTGGGTTTCCGTTTTGGGGGGTTAGTTGATGTCTTTTCGCACCTTGTACTTCACGCTCCGCCAACACTATTGCAACACTTCAATACATCTCATCATCGTATGAGCTTCTATCTTTTGTAATTGGTGAGGTGAATGTATCTTTACTCGAAAGGTAATTTAGTTAAATGAATTAAATAATTAATCATTTTTAGTTGTTGTTTTTATATATATGAAGATCCAGCAATGTGAGTGAGCTAGAGTTTGTGTATATATTTTTTTTAAGAAATAAAACTAAATGTCTATATATAATTTTTTAATTATATAGTTGCCTATTATCGATGTTTAATATATATTTTATATTTTATAAATATTTAAAATTTTTTTGACAAATAATTATCTAATTTAAGAAATTAACAATGTCTTAAGATTTCTTTTAATTTAATATTAATTTGATTTAGTTTAAGATTAATAATATTGTTAAGAATGTGATGTAATCGTTGTGACGTTAACAACAAAATTAACATGACTAACTTAACATTTTTAAAAAATAAATTTTATTAAAAAAATTAAAATTTAATTAAAAAATATATAATGTTTCAAAAATAAATTTGATCATTTATAATGTTTTACTCTTATTTTAAATAAATATAATAATTTTTTAAATATTAAATGTACTAGCCTTTTGTGAAGTGATCTGTAATTTCTGTATTTATGTATAGAAAAAGTATAGCAATTATGAAGTTGATAGTTCAAAAATAATACTAATAAAGACAAAAAAAACATACAAAAAATTAATATTTTTAAGGAAAAACTTTAAATAAAAAAATTTTAATCAAATGGTTAAGATTAAGGCCAATGCTATAGTGTTAAAAGACTTTTTTTTTTTTCGCGAGTGCTGAAATATGTTGTTGATATGTAGAGAGAGACGTGTTTGTATTGCTGGCTTGTAGAGAATAGTTAACTAATTTTTGTGATAATTAAATAGTGTTAAGCCTTAATGATGATTATGAATTTAGATTGAATGTTTTGTTGGACATAGACTTTTTGGTACAGTGGTGGATTTTAATTATTAAAACACCAAAATCTCATAAAAAATAATACTGTGATAAATACTATATTATATATTTTTTATATTAATAATAAATAATAATAAATCTGTTATGTTATTGTATAAATAATAAATAAAATATTTAATTTTTTATGTTTACTATTAAATTATTTTATGTTGATAATAAATAATAATAAAATTATTGTGATAAAGTACAAATAATAAATAAAATATGATCTTTTTTATTTTTATTATTATATTTTTTATGTTAATAATAAATTAAGTATTATATTTTTCAGGTTTAAAATTATATTTTTTTCTTAATAATAGATAATTACGAAGAATTTATTATAGTTGTATTAAATTTTTTATTTTATTTAGAGAATAAAATGTTTTATTTATATTATTAAAAACGATAAAAAAATTTAATGAGTGGTATTGAATTTTTTTTAATTTAATAGTTTAGATACATTTATTAGTAATCAAAGTTATTTAATTAAATGTTATTGGGTTTAGTCACCCAAAAAAAAATGTTATTGGGTTTGAATTTTTGCTTAATATGCTACAGGTGACAAGGATAAGAGTTTGTCATGACCATTAAGGGTGTGTGTGGTTCAAAGATTAAATTTTGTTATTAGGAATGTCATTTCTAAGAATATAATGCCTATGAATAAGATTACTTGGAATATAAAATACCCATGTTTGTTTATAAAATTTAATGTCTTGGAATGTTATGTAATAATCCTAGGAATGAATAAATTTTTGTTTGGTTGAGTTTAAATTTCTTGGTCATATTATGTAATATGTCAAAATTACCCTTATTCATTCAAATTAAAATATTAATGACTAAAAATTAAATATAAAGCTAATTAAATATTATTATTTTTTTACATTGATTTTTTTAATTTACAAAATATCTCTAATAATAAATTTACTAAAATACCCCTAATAATAAATATGTTTAGCTAAAATTATTATTGATTCTAATTTTTTTTTAATTTATTAAAATATTCCTAATAACAAATATCTTTAGTTAAATTATTATTGACTCTAAATTTTTTTAAGTCTATAAAAATATTTTTAATAATAAATATTTTTAGTTAAATTATTATTGACTCTAAATTATTTAAATTTACTAAAATATCCCTAATAACAAAATCTTTAATTAAAATTATTATTGACTCTAAATTTTTTAAATTTATTAAAATAACCCTAGTATTAAATATGTTTAATTAAAATTGACACAAAATACGTATTTAAATTTTCAAAAATTCCATAATTCATAATTCGTCTCATAATCAATAATTGAACTTATATAAAACAAATCTCAACGGTTCTAACCACATATGCATTAAAAAGCTTTACTCTTATCCAAATTAAAGTTACAAAGAAGCCTCAAAAGTTAAAATTTACATGCACAACTCTTGTACAAGAACACAAACACATCAATAAAATAAAATCAATGTTACAATAAACAACCTCATACATAGAAAAATTAAGTAGGCAATAACTCTCATCTTCTGTTTGGGATCCATTCTGTCAAAAAAAGAACAAAACATTAAAATATTTAGCTAAAAGACATTCAAATTTTGTAAATTAATTCAAGTATGTAATACATATTATTAATCAAAACCAAGCTAGTAGATATAAACAATCAACCAAATAAAATAACATAGTATTTAACGATACTTATCAAAAGAAACAGAGTATCTAACACACCTAAAACTTGAGATTCACCTTAATAATAACATGGTATGATTTCAATGAATGGGTGAATTCAATATTTTAAAGTAGATTCTTTTTGTGCTATATAAACAAATTAGGGTAGAAAATTACATTGAAGCTATGTGTATAATTGCTGTCCTTGCAGATTTGGAGAGATGAGATGCAACAGGTTTATCTGGGCAAAGCCGTCATTCCTGAAATAGTGGACAGATAGATAATATGCCAGAGCCACATAGCATTTGTATTTGGCTCTTTCTCACTTGCTCCATAGAATGATTGAACCTGTTGCCCTTAGCCCACATTACCCATCCAGCAATCCAGCATAATGTTTTAGGCTTTTGGCACGCACAAACTTAGGCCGAAGGCATTTTGGTTCGAAGAGTTTGGACCTGAGACAGAGTATATATGTATCCCACATGATGTCCTAGCTGCGCCATGGATCAAATCAATTTGGTTCTGTAAAAGTGCTTTTACTTTTGTTCATTTGGGGGCTAGAGTGAAAAGAGTGGGGTTGCCAATAATTGCAAGTGCATTGATCAGTGATGCTTGTTGCAGATAATAATATATGTGACATAATATACGCAGTTGAAAGAGAGGTATACAGTCTCAAATTTTGATTCCAATTTGTTTATAGGGTGTTCTTTCATTGTTGGTGTATGACTATAAGAGGGCCTCAGTTTTGGCATTGTGAAGTACTGAAGTGTATCAAAATTGCTTAACAATATAACTAGATACCCTAATGAAACCTAAAATCACAACAAAACTTTGTTTTTCCTACTCAATCCTTCCCTTCAAATTCAAATTGGTTCTCATCTAATTCAATCCAATTAAAAATTGATTAAAATTATACTAATTTAGGTGCCCTATAAATTAAATTCCAAGTTATTTGGCCTTGGCCATAAAGATAGCAGTGCAGTGCAACAAGAACATTATGCCGATGCTAATCATAAGTTCTTAAGCTACAACTACTTCATTTCAACCAACATAAAATCGAACAAGATCCTTAATATGCAACAAGACAAGAAATGAAATAAAATGCTTTGCAAGTTATATAAGAAGCTTCTAAATGAGAAAAGAGGTGAACTCAATCCTCCATTGACATTAAAAGTAATAAATGCAAAATTCAAAACTTCAATACTTATATAACATAAAACGTAACAGATCAAGTTATATTATGCACAAGAAAACAGATTAATATTTGTAATAGTTATAAAGAAAAACGAACCAGGAAAGATGAAGCCTTAAACAGATGAGGCAGCAGAGCAACAAATCCAGTGGAGATAAGGAAGATTAAGCAGTCTTTTCAAGTATTAACCCTAATCAAATTATCAGTCTTTTTAAAAAAATAGTGTAATATAATGTAGAAAGCATAAAAAAAACCAAAAGAAGTATTAACCCTAATCAACATGTCATTTGCACTAGTCAATCCCAAAAGAAGAAAGAATATAACCAATGAGGTCAGACCTCTTGTTCTGTGTTTGTTATTCAGGGGACTTCACTTCAACTATATGATTGGCAATTCAGTTAAGTTCATACAAACTCAGGAAAAAAAATCAATGATCACCATTTCATCTCAAAGACTATTATTGCATGATATCAATTTCTGATTTAGTTACTCTCTAATGCAAATCAGTCCGATTTCTACTTATCAGTAACTAATCATAGGACAACTAGAAAGCCATACAGTGTTAACAGTTTAAAATCCTTACCTGAAGAAGAAGATTCTGTGCTTGAAAAAGATGAACAAGGTTGCACAACTCGAACAGACGCGAGGAGGGAGATGACACGAACAGTAAGCACAACTCGAACAGACGCAGAGGCAGAGACGCGTGAGCAACGGATCTCAGACGGAGGAGAGAGGCCAGACGCGACCACACAACGCGAAGGATCCAAACAAAGTCGCGATGATGGTGGCGAAAATGCAGTAGTTGTGAACCGAGATGAGTTGTGATGATGACACGAACGCGAACGATTTCCTTCTAGAATAAGGAGTGCGGTGGTTGATCGAAATCGGCGGCGAGGCAGCGCCGACGCCGGTGGAGCCTCCGTGAATTTGAAGAAAAGCCTCGCCAGGGAGTGGTTTTCATGGAGGAGGGTTTCTGCTAGGGTTACGTTTTGTTTGAAATGAATTGGAAAAAATCTGAAAAGAAGGATTGGAGTGAAATTAACAAGGGTGTTTTAGTCTTTTCACTTTATTATACACATTTCATTCCCATTGGAATTAAAGATAACCAAGGGAGAAATGGGAATGAAATGGGTGGGATTTTGATTCTAGGGAATAAAATATACCCAGAAATAATTTTTTAAATCTTGAACCAAACATGGGAATAAGATATTTCCATCTCAAAATTTCTGGGAATACACTTGTATTCCCTCCAACCACACACACTCTAAAAGTTTTTTTTTCCTTTCATTGTTATCAAATCTAGCTCGATTCTGGCTCGATTCGCCAGATTCGACCAGAAGCTTGTAATTTTTTGGATTGTGAGCGAAATTGAAGTATTTTTTAACACATTTACATAAAGAAGAGGAATCGTTAGAACATCAAGAGCTTAATGATCTTATTTTTGTTCATTATAACTTAAGGCTACAACAAAAGTATCTTCTATAATTATTTATGTAATTTTAAAAAATATTGTTCATTAAAATTTAATCTTTAGTTTAGTAATTACATAACTTAATAACATAGGAATCAAATGAGAAAGCAAAACTATGATCCAATTTGTCTTGATGCATTTGATGATCATTTGGATTGGATATTGGAAGATTCATCGTCGTTTTTAACTCCTGAAGAAGTTGATGCTCTATGAAACGATTTGGCAAATATATCCATTCAATTAACTTTAGATGATCTTGGTAAATTTGTCAATTGCTTGAATATTTTAATTATCAGTTGCTATTACGAATTATTCTTGATATTAATTTGTGAAAAATACACAAATGTAGAAAAATTAAATTTGGAAGATGACCAAGATAATGATGGACCGAGTAACAATGCCATGGAAAATATGGATGCAAATTAAAATGTGAAAAATGTTGATTAAGTTCTAAATTTGTCCTATGAAGATGTTGATGCCGACTTTGAGTTCACCCATTGGACTTGATTTATCTTTTACTTGCTCTTGTTAATTCAAATTGAGAATGTATTTTGTACTAGAGACTAGTTTATTATCCTTTTTTTTTTAGATTATTAGTTATGTTTAAAAATTGATATTGGATTATTAATGTTTGTAAAGACTTGCATTTTAAATTTTAAGATATTATTTTAATTTTATTTATATAATTTTATATTTTTTAATTATGACAAGATTAATTGGGTGAATTAATAACCCACCAATTGAATCAGTGACCCAGTCATATAACTGAGTTGATTATTGATTCAGTTCTAATAGCTATACTTCCTTCGTATCATAATTCCCTTTTTTTTTGTTTAAGCTATATTATTATTATTATCTGAAAAATAAAAAAATTGGTCATATTATCAATTTGGTATAAATTATTAAAAAGAGTCCAAATACAATAAAAAAAATTAGCCCAATTATTATCAAAATTAACATTAATCATTCACAATTCACCAATTTTACTATGTAATTATCTCTCATTTTAGTCTGAAAACTTTCTGCTTCTATCTAGTTTTTATTTGTGCATGTTTCAGAAATACAAACACGAGTCTTTCTTTTTATGTTACCAATACATTTCAATATCTACCGAAAAAAATGCTTTTCAACACCATAGTACAATCCTAACATTAAAGTGTTGTTGACTAACAGAATTTTTTCAAGTCAATATTTTGAATCCATGAATTGATGAAAAAGGTTAAAACGTGATCAACAATTTTTTTTGTCACTATCATTTAAAATGATAGTGATGCAGCATTGAGCAAATGCACAACTCAGTAGGCACAGGATACGGTGGTCCAGGAACCTTTGGACCACTTAGTGGTCCAAATAGAAAACATGTTTTTAGAGTTTTTTTATCAATTGCTACGTAGTCCTTGAACTAATTTTAATTACAAATCAACCCCATATATTTTATTTAATTATAAAAATAGTTTTTTATTTTATAAATTATTATTTTATCAATTATCTATTATATTTATTAACAATCAAATACAAAAATAACAACCAATTATATCCTCCATTCATCCTAATAATTCTAATTGATTAAATAATTAACTTTGATCTCGTTACGTTCGTCCATGACTTCCAAATTGTGTTTCCTTGAAATTCAATCGATTGGTTTTTCAAAACAATCGATTGAATGATAACTCAATCGATTGGTTTACACTATATCACAAAACAATCGATTGAAAGTTGTAAGGTAGAATGGTAAAAAGCTTATACCAATCGATTGTTTATACTTTCCAATCGAATGAATACCTCAAAACAATCGATTGTTGTTGTTACTCAATCGATTGAATTCACGAAAACAACATGGATTTGCCAAATACAATCAATTGGAAAGTGATGACATTGAAATTTTAGCCAAATTCAATCGATTGGTAATGTAATACAATCGATTGGAAGGTGATGAAGTTGAATGTTTTGCCAATTTCAATCGATTGGTAATGGTACCCAATCGATTGAAATGAAATTGTACACTGAAAATTTATAAATTCACCTTTGCTTCGCATGCTGCAACTAATGCATGTTACATACAAGAAACTAAAAAGCACATAAAATAAAAACAGACAATTAATTACATGATTGTTCTATTTTAAATTTAATCTGTTTGTCCTCTGATTTTGCGCCACTGAAATACAATCAAGAAAATAATCCATGTTTAAATCAAACGCAGGACCAAGATGCTCAACATTCATAATACCTAATGAAATAAATTATAATGCATGGATCACAATAAAATAGCAATAATCCAAATAAAGTAGTATCAAATGGGTAGTAGCAGGAATATCTATATGGTATGAACTTGTATGAGGAGGAATTCATCAGCCTTGCTTTGATTCCTTCTTTGATTAAGTTGTTGGTTACTTGCAAGTTCAATTTTTGTTTTATTATGTCAATTTTGTTTTATTATATGGTTTGAAACTCTTGATTATTCAATTCATTCTTAAGGAAGATGTCCAAAACAAAATACTGAAAGAAGAGAAAGGATGAGCTTGTTATTTAGATTATTTTTTTATTAGTTTAATATTGATGATAATTAATTATAACAAAAGTACATAAGGAGTACATAAGATTAACCATAAAATATTTTTTATAATTTTTTATTTTTATTATCAAATTTATATTTTTGTTAATGTTGGTTTTGGTTCTTTCTTTTATTCTGCTACTACTCATTTGATACTACTTTATTTGGACTATTGCTATTTTATTGTGATCCATGTATTATAATTTATTTCATTAGGCATTATGGATGTTGAGCATCTTGGTCCTGCGTTTGATTTAAACATGGATTATTTTCTTTCAGTGGCGCAAAACCAAAGGACAAACAGATTAAATTTAAAATAGAACAATCATGTAATTAATTGTCTGTTTTTATTTTATGTGCTTTTTAGTTTCTTGTATGTAACATGCATTAGTTGCAGCATGCGAAGTAAAGGTGAATTTATAAATTTTCAGTGTACAGTTTCATTTCAATCGATTGGGTACCATTACCAATCGATTGAAATTGGCAAAACATTCAACTTCATCACCTTCCAATCGATTGGATTACATTACCAATCGATTGAATTTGGCTAAAACTTCAATGTCATCACTTTCCAATCGATTGTATTTGGCAAATCCATGTTGTTTTCGTGAATTCAATCGATTGAGTAACAACAACAATCGATTGTTTTGAGACATTCATTCGATTGGAAAGTATAAACAATCGATTGGTATAAGCTTTTTATCATTCTACCTTACAACTTTCAATCGATTGTTTTGTGATATAGTGTAAACCAATCGATTGAGTTATCATTCAATCGATTGTTTTGAAAAACCAATCGATTGAATTTCAAGGAAACACGATTTGGAAGCCATGGACGAACGTAACGAGATCAAAGTTAATTATTTAATCAATTGGAATTATTAGGATGAATGGAGGATATAATTGGTTGTTATTTTTGTATTTGATTGTTAATAAATATAATAGATAATTGATAAAATAATAATTTATAAAATAAAAAACTATTTTTATAATTAAATAAAATATATGGGGTTGATTTGTAATTAAAATTAGTTCAAGGACTACGTAGCAATTGATAAAAAAACTCTAAAAACATGTTTTCTACTTGGACCACTAAGTGGTCCAAAGGTTCCTGAACCACCGAATCCTGTGCCAACTCAGTAAATACACCAAATCATATTAAATAATATCACAGTGAGTAAATTATCGTTTTTATAAAAATTAACAAATTAAACAACAATAATAAATTGATTAATTTAATTAGACAATTTAAAATTTGGTTTAGAACTTGTTTGGGTGAGTTTTTAATAAAAAATCTTTTTTTGAGTTATTTTTTTAAAAGATTTTATAAAAAAGTAAAAGTAATTTTATGTTTGGATATTTCATGTAAAAAGGTCTTTTTATCTATCAATTATGTTTGGGTATAACAATATAAAAATACTTTTTTGTTTATTTATTACATAAAAAACATCTTTTTTTAAAGAAAAAAGATCTTTTAAAAAAAGATGTAAATTACAGCTTTTCAAAAAAGATCTTTTTTTAATTTTACTAGTACTTTTACTTTTACTACTAGAAATTTGCCAAACACATTAAAAAATAAAAAAATTCATTAAAAAAATATCTTTTTTTAACAAAATAATAGGACCGAAACATGCACTTATAATTGTTCAATTGCAAAATGGAATTAAAAGCAATGACAGTGAATTGAGTAAAAGCAATAAACTACTTGAAACGATAATGGCTTAATTGAAAAGCAATCACAATTAATTGAGAACGTAAATTAAAAGCAAGAAATTAAATACCAAAAAAAAATAAATGAACATAAATAAATAAAAGCAATAAAATAAAAGTATTAAATTGAAGTAATGAATGGAAGCAATTAAATGACAGTAATGAGTGTTGGAAATGTGGCGCTCTGTTGGAACATTTGGAAAGCAAGGAATTAGTATGTTTTTTGAGAAGGTAACAAGTCCGACACCAGACATAGTAAAAGAAGTCAACAGTTTAGTGCGTGAACTCGTGAGTCATACTTGATGGATGCTGCTAATTCTCTTTACTTTTATTTTATTTTTTTCTAAGTTCTTAATCTTTCAGTCACAGTTGGTGATAAATGGGATTACCCAATTCTTCCGTACTTCCTTATGAAAACACATTTATTTTATATTAATAAAATAACATTTATTTTTGAAAAAAAAATGAATGGAAGCAATTAATTGACAGTAATTAAATGGAAGCAATTAAATGAAAGTTAATAAATGATTGAATTTAAACAAAATTAAAGCAATTAAATGAAAAGCAATTAAATGGAGGCAAAAGTAATTCGATTAAAATGTTAAAGGTTAGAGTCTTAGAGATATTAAATTCTCATAATCAATGATTCTCACCTTTCACCTCATTTATGTAAGATAGATTTCTAGTAAATCAGAAGTAATTAAATTTTAATTTTTTGTTAATTCAATTTCTTTTCACTTGATTAATTGTCAATTTTTTATTAATTACTCATGAAAAGAGGTGAAGCACGTTCTCTGATTCAAAATCACACAATTTTTAAGATTTAGAGATGGTTGATTCAATGTTATTTATCAAATGGTGAATGTTATGGTCATGGTTTTGAAAATTGAATCGGACCGGCCGGTTCAACTGGAAAAACCGAAAACCGGTCACCTAACCAGTTCGGGTAAGGTCAGAAACCGCTTGACGAAAAATTGGTGAAAAAACTGGTCGAACCGACAGTTAACCGGTGAACCGGAAGAACCGTCCAATTTTTTAGCGGTTTTTAGTTTGGATATTAAACTTCAAAACGGCGCTCTCAGAAGAGACACCATAGCCACCACGGGCAGACCCACCGTCACATAGCCACCCACCATGGAGCAGCCCCTCTTCGTCGTCGTCGAGCTCCTCTCCTCCATTGTCGTTGCCGAGCTCGCCTCCTCCATCGTCGCCCTTACTCGCCGCCGGTAATACTCTGCCTTCCAACCCTAACTTTCTCAGTCCCTCTTCAACCTTCTTCCTCCAAAATACAAACACCACCATCACCTCCAACAAATGCCGGAGCAAAGCATCACCGTCGCGGGTCGAAGGTCAACGTGGCATCCGGGTCGAAGGTCGCCGTCCCGCGGTGAGTACTCAGTAGTCAGTACTTCAATCTTTCCTTCTTTCAATTAATTTCGTTTATTTGGTGACAAAACTGTATGAATTGGATAGATTTGAGTTCATGGTTCTTGTTCTGTTTTTCAAATCTTTTCCATCTTCTGAGTTCTTGTTCATGGGTTCTTGTTCTATTTTTCAATTAATTTTTTTTATTTTGTTAATTATTCTTGTTTTGTTTTTCAATTTTGTTTATTTTGAATTTCGGTATATAAATTCAATTCAGCTATGTTGGATTTGGCTATATTGAGTTTTGTTTATTTGTGCTCTGTTGAATACTGCTCTGTTGAATTTTGGGGTTTAAAATTTAAATTCAATTCTGCTCTGTTAATTATGTTGAATGAATGTCGTATGAGTTATATGGATTGATATATTTTTCTGGATTCTAGATTGCTGTCATTTTGAATTTAGATGGAACAGCCATGATCAGCAACTACAACATAATTCTGTGGGCATCTTCAAGGCTAGAAATTATGGAATTAGCACTCTCTAGTTGCTTGTTGAGAACCATTGTATTTTGATTGACTTCATTTGGTGATTTTGTTCAGGTTCACTTTTCTTTTCAATTTGAATTAATTCTTTTAAAATAATTTTGTTAATTTTTTGTGGTACTTATTAATTTTGTTGCTTGTTAATTGTTGATTTAATTGTCTAATTATTTGGATTCTAACTTCTGAATTTATTTTTTGAACTTTTGATGCCGAATGTAATTGATAATTTTCTGTTTTAAACTTTTGGTGCTGCATATATTCTTTGCTTCTTGATGTGATTAGAAATTCCGTAAATCTGTTCAATAATCAATATTTAATTTGTGTAAATTTCTGTTTGTAATTGTAGTTGTTACTAATTAAAAATTTTTATTTTTGAAGATAGAACAACTAGATAGTGATCAAGCATTACATATATTAATTTTTAATAATTTTATTTAATATTTAATTAAACCGGTTGAACTCTAGTTGAACCCCGATCGGACCATTGAACCAGTGAACCAGTTGCCTTACCGGTTCATTGACCGGTCTGGTTCTCACAACCTTGGTTATGGTGCCTAAAGATTGATGCCTATTTACTAAAAAAGGTTAAAAGTTTTATTTAATTTAAAAGATATAAGAATAAATAATTTTAAAAAAAATCAAAACTTACTATAAAAAGTAAGTTAGGTAAAGTTTAGACAAAATTTCACAAGCACCATAAAATTGACCTTATCAAATTTAGATCTAAAATCATAAGAATTGTGAGAGTTTTCAAACTCAATTACTATGATCTACTCTTTCAAGTAATCATAGAATTCAAATCAGATTCAAATTATTTTTTAATAGATTGGTAAGAAAGTACGATCACGACTTAGTCGTCTCAGACTCTACAATAGTAAAAGCAATAGGGAGTACATTACTGTTACCGTCTTGTGCTACGGCAATTAACAACACACTACCATACTTTCCATACAGATGTATGTCATCCAGGGATACAAAAGGCTTACAGTGCTTGAAATTCTCAACACAGAGAGGAAAAACCTAAAAAATCAAGGTTCTGAAAATCGAACTGGTCATCAAACCGTTCTAATTATTGGTTTACTAGTTTATTGGTCTAACCGATTCAACTGTGGTCTAACCGAAATTTTTTTTATAATAAATAAATAAACAAACACTTTAAAACATAATTATAGTAATTTAAACTTTAAAATATCTACTAAATTTAAAGAATGCATGAAATGTCATCAACTAAAATATTAAGATCTTAAAAAAAGTATAAACTCCAAATATGAAATGCCAACATAAAATCATCAATCATCATAAATCGATTTTTTACATGTGTAAAAAAATCAAAAGATGCAGCATAAACATTACTATTACCACCACTTTGATATAAACCAAGATCAATATCACCTAATAAAATACACATATTATCATTAACGATTAATATTAGTAAGCACTAACTTACCAGTCTTATAATTTACAAAGACTGAAAGACATAAATTCTAATTGAATGAAAGTGTTTCTCATTCTATAGCAATTACACTCATGAACAAAAACCACATCAGAAGAACAAAAAATGGAGTTATCTTACCCTAATAAGTCTACTTAAGCTCATATTTCTTAGCATTCTCAATAGTATCATAAATCAAACCAAAACCAGTGGATTCGCCCCCTCCGAAATGGGTGCGAAGCTTGAACACAAATGCAGTGTCGGGATCCTTAACATCATAGATTCTAGCAAGCTTCTCTTAAGCTCATCCTTCATATTTCAAATAAAACAAATTAAAAATCCTAAACACCATAATTGTCCAACCAATAATTACTAGATAAAAATCAATTAAATCTAAAGTTTTCAGCTCACAAACAGTAATAATGTTCTCATAATTGTCCAAACAATAATACTCAAAATTAAATTTAATTGATAATACCTGCTTCTTTTCTATTTCTTTGATTTTTTATTTTTGATTCTTAAGAAGCAAGAAATTAGGGTTAGTTTCAAAATCCAACATTAAAACTAAAGGAAATAACGTTAACTTGCAATCAATTTACTAGGACATGGACAACAACTCGCATAGACTTAAAAGCTCTGCTTTTTATATCTGCTTCCTATTGAATTACCGATATCTACAATGGAAGAAAAAAATTATTAAACAGCAAATTTATTTTTAACCTATTGAATTACCCAAAAAAATCACAAACACAGTATAGAAATAGTACACAAATACAGCAAGGCATCCAGTGCTAATCAAAAATAAAAAAATCATTTAACAAAAACACAAAACATTCCATAATCATTCAATACTTTCTGAACAGAGCATAAAAAACCGAATATAGGGAAGAAAAATAAAAAAAATCACAGTTCACATGTCACACTTCACAAAACTTCAAAGTAACCTTCGAACAGGCTTGAACAAAACTTAACTAACAATAATTATAAACAATTATTCAATTTGTCATCCTTCAACAATTAATCAATACTTCAATAATTATTATTACAAAAAACAAAAAAATTCATACCTAGGGTTAGAAGCTAGAAGTCTGGAAAAATGCAGAGCTGGCAAGGACAGGGACAGGGACAGTGGCTGGCAAGAGGTGGCTAAAAGGGTGGCAGGGTTGAATAGAGCTGGCACCAGCGGTCCCTAACTACGCGACGAAAAGTGGTGCTATCGGTGGCTGCGATTTTCGAGGGCTGACTTGGTGATGGAGCGTGGCTGCGCGAACAGTGGTGGTGGCTCCACAGACGTTGCGACGGCGGGGTTGGATGAAAGTTGCGTTGGAAGCTCGAGGTGGAGACCGGAGACGTGAGAACTGAGAGCGAGAGGTGAGAGTGGACTGTGGAGGCTCGAGAAGAGAGGGGTGAGTGGATCTGTGGGTGAGACACTGAGATTAGGGTTCGTTCCCCTTTGCCCCTTTCTTTAGCATGCAAAACGCAGCGTTTTGCTAGCCAATTTCAAAAATTGGTCGGATCACAGTTCGGTTCGATTGACCGATTTTTGACCGGTTCGGTGGTCCAACTCCGGTTTCTAAATCTATCAGTTTTGTCTTCTGTTCGAACTATATTTGTCAACGATTTACGATTCGACCAGTTGAAACCGATTTTTCAGAACATTACAAAAAACCTTGTCAAGTTGGCTACAATCACAGACCACCAAGTGTCCATTATATATAGTACGGGACCGCACTGAAATCACTTATCGTGCCAGGACAACAACTTTGGAATGCTTGTAACCTTGGAACCTTATTATATGACTCCTTCCAATCACCATAGATCTAGACAATTGCCTTTTGCTTCACTATTCAGACTTTTCTGTATGAGAGTTTGAAGTGATATCTCTCCTTAAATACACCTTGTAAGACAAGCATAGTATCAGATGAGTTGGATTGTATAAGGGATATGATGACATTACAAATGAGGTTGTATTCCAACTGCCGATGGTTCTGAGACGTGGTGGGACTAGACACCATGTGGTCCTCTAAGGCTCCAAATTTATGCACCTCCTTATTGATTTAAAATGAGATTATTATATGTTCTTCCAAAAAATAATCATGATAAACACGAATATGCTTACTTTGGACATCAAATAGTGGCTTATCAATATTCGAGATTCTATCGGAGTACAACATGAATATTTTAAAGACATTTTCCTACATAATTTCTACAATGCACATGGTACTTTACTCGACCAGACTCCACAATCTTGTACTTAGCACTTCTCCAAATGTTTTAATTCTTCAAACTTAGCATGACAGCTTCCCTGCTCTTGAATCTATGACCAATGTGAAATTCACATCGCCGTCTGTGTTGTAATAATCTTTCCTATATTGAAAAATGGAATATCCTCATGCATGGCATTAAGATTCAACGTGTGATAGTGCCTAGCTACAACTGACAACTCCGAAAGTAGTTGTGGGGTAGGCAGAAGATACCAAACTGTTCCACTACACTTATCGGGGTCTTAGATACAAACTCCTCCTCATGCTCAGTAGAATCATTTTCATTGTTGTCGGTGACGTATTCTTCATCCGACTCCTCATTGTCCACGTCCATGTGTTCCAATAGACTAACACAGCACAGAGACAGTGGTGTAAGAGGTAGGTTATCTTGGACAAAATTTGAATATTCAAAACCACTACCACCTATGTCACCAATCTCTGGAGAAAGTTCCATTACTTGTTGGGTCATGATTTTTCCATGGACATCAACACCAGGTTCACATGGTTATCGCCATCAAGACAAAAACACGAAATCGAAATATTGTATTTTTCATTAGTGCTAACAACCTATATCCAACTCTTCCAACCTCTTTTATCCCATTAGCACCCATGCTCATAATATTAGGCTTTTTAACTCAAATAGAAAACTTAAACAATGAGTGCGTAAAAGGATAGAAGTATCACACTCAAATACAATCCCATTATCATTATTTCTCATGTGATAATTAAGATATATACTCACAAAAATATATTTATCACTAGACATTTTTACTATACTTATTAAAAGAAAGGAGAAGAAAGAGAGATATATTTGTGAGAAAAAAAACTAATACTTGCATATCTTTTTATAGCTACTTTAAATTTATGGTATGTATATTATTTACAATGTAAACAAATTAATATTCTCTATATCTCGTTTACAGAGAAGACAAATTGAGTATGCATGTATCTCATTTATATTGTAGACGAGATACGCGGAGTTCTTTGTCTCTCACGTGCCACAGGTGCACCTATTTTATTTGTTAAAATATGTGTCTTATTACGTTTACAGTATAAACAAGATACATTCATAATCAACTCATTTACACTATAAATGAGATATGTAAAAGGTCGCAAAAGCGTAAATTAAATTATTTAGAGAAAATTTCACTCTCCTCTCCTACGAGATGTTAAAATGACACTCTCATCTCCTCTATTTATAAAATGTACATTCCCCTCCCTTATAACTTTTAAAAAACCTCCTCTTTAATCCATTTTAATTTTTTGTGATAACTAATTTTAACTTTATCCATTTTTCAAGAAAAAATAAATTATTTTTTTACAAAAATACTCTTTGGTAAAAATTTTATTTTTTTGTCATTAATTTTGCTTACCAAAGTACCCTTTAATAAATTATTTTTTATTGATTAAATTGTATTTTTACCAAAATATTTTTTAAAAAAATTTAATAATTAAATTATTTTTTCTAAGCCCTTCAATAATTTTTTAATTATTAAATTATGATTTTACCAAAATTTTTGTTAACAATTTTTTTATATTTTACTATTAATTTTCTGATATTAATATATATTATTTTAATATTAAAAAAATCTTAGTAAGATTATTTTTAATATCAATATATATTAATTGTTATACATATTAACAGTGGTAAGATTTTTTATTTAATTTTAAAATAATATACATTGATATAAATAATTAACAGTAAAATATAAAAAATTATTAACCAAAATTTTGATAAAATTATAATTTAATAATTAAAAAATTATCAGGATATCTTAGGAAAAAATAATTTAATTATTAAATTTTTTAAAAATATTTTGATAAAAATATAATTTAATAAATAAAAAGTAATTTATTAAATAGTATTTTAGTAAACAAAATTTAATAATAAAAAATAAAATATTTGTTAAAGGGTATTTTTGTAAAATTTTTTTTAAAAAATAGATAAAGTTAACATTAGTTAACAAAAAAATTTAAAATAGATTAAAGAGGAGTTTTTTAAAAGTTATAAGGGAGGGGAATGTACATTTTATAAATAGAGGGGAGGGGAGTGTCATTTTAGCATCTCGCAAGAGAGGGGAGTGAAATTTTCTCAATTATTTATTAAAAATATTCTTATATTATGTGTGCACAAAAAATTACTAACTAAATCAACCATCCATATAGAATATATATTAAAATATGGGCAAAAAACGCAAATGAGCCAAGACTAGCTCAATTTTACGCAAATCCGCCAAATGAAACTTTGCTACGACAATCCACCAGATCAGATATTTATATAATTCGAATCAATAAGATTCGAATTAGCCTCACAAATAATTCGAATTGATAAAATTCGAATTAGTATTCGACAATGTAAGCACGTAGTTCGAATTAAGTAGTCCCGAATTATGCATGCACACTCACACGTAGTTCGAATTGATTTGTCACGAATTACGCATGAAAAATCACGAGTAATTCGAATCAATATGATTCGAACTACCAAAGCATAAATCGAAGTATGTTAATTCGAATTAGTAGGTTTAGGTGAAGAAGTTCATATTTCGAAACATATAGACTCGAATTATTCACACTGGATAATTCGAATGTAATTGATTCGAATTATATATATATGGTGCGAATGAAGTTGATTCGAATTAGTTTGGAGCCGTTTTCTATATATATGTTGTGAAATCATGTTGCTGTGAACAAAGAAGTGAGATGGCTAGTGAGGATAGTTTTCTAGTGCTAGTACACCACAGAGGATCGATTAAGAGAAAAACTCGGTCTGGGGTGAAGTTCACGGATAAGGATCCTCTATGTATTATCGTGAGCCCCGCGACCAGTTACGATGGTCTCATGAGCTCTGTGCTTGGCAAACTTGGTCTGGAAGGAGTGAAGAGAGTTAAGAAGTTTTTCTATCGCATTCCAATCACGGTGCTCCACGATACAGTGAAGTATGATTGTTTCACGATCGGGAGTGATGAGGACTTGCAGGTCATGTTTCTTTCTCGTAGGCAGTTTCTGGAGGTGAGGACACCGGAGCTATTGGCTAAGTTCGTTGACGTGGTATCTAGCTCTGGTTGGTCGAACCGGAATGCCAACACTATAGCCACGGCAGCCGGTTCGAGCTCGAGACCTGCGGTTGCTTCTTCCTCCGATCCAGTGTATGAGGCAGTGGTCCAGCCTGCCGCCTCCCCATCGTTTGCTGTTGATCTCGCCGGCAATGTTGGAGATGAGGTTGGATATGATGAACATCATCCGACTGAAGTACAGTGTCCTCCACCGGCTGGTGTTGGCGAGGGATTGTGTGATGATCCAGATGATGATGAAGTCGAGCCAGATATTATCGCTGATGAAAGCGGCGATGATGTTGGAGCGAGTGATCCGATAAGGCCTACTGGTGGTTCTAGTTCTGGCACAAATCAGTACCCACCCCATTTTTCATCTTTGGATCTGGATGCCATGAGGCAGGACGAACATCTTGGGCAGCTAACTAGATTTGGCGCTAGAGATACCGACGGGTCTGCCGGTATGACAGAGTTCCAAGTTGGTCAATAATTCCAGGATAAAGATGAGGTGCTGTTGAGTGTCAAGACGTACAGCATCCGCCGAGGGGTACAGTACAAGGTGGTTGAGTCTGACTATTGCCGATGCGTGGGAAAGTGTTCTGAATTTGGGAATGGGTGCACATGGTTGATTAGGCTGAGCCTCCGACAGCACAAGGGTATCTGGGAAGTCAAGAGGTACAACGGGCCGCATACCTGTCTCGCCACCTCCATCTCCAGCGACCATAGGAGCTTGGACTACCACGTGATAGCGACATTCATCATGCCAATGGTTAGGGCTGACGCATCCGTCAACATCAAGGTGCTTCTAAATGCAACGGCAGCACACTTTGGCTTCAGGCCTACATACCGGAGGGTGTGGATGGCGAAGCAGAAGGCGGTAGCAATCATCTACGGGGACTGGGATGAGTCGTACAACGAGCTCCCTCGGTGGGTCTTAGGAGTTCAGTTGACTATGGCTGGCACTGTAGCAGTCCTCAGGACCTGCCCTGTTCGAGTTGGTGGACAGGTGGATGAGTCTCAGGCTTATTTTCATAGGATGTTTTGGACTTTTCCCCTTGTATCGAAGCATTTCGCATTGCAAGCCGTTGGTGAGTATTGACGGCACCCATCTATATGGCAAGTATGGGGGAACATTGCTTGTGGCTATTGCACAGGACGGGAATTCCAACATACTCACTGTGGCATTCGCACTAATTGAGGGTGAGAATGCTGAGTCATGGTCCTTCTTTCTCTCCCACCTCCGTCAGCACGTGACACCTCAGCCAGGTCTGTTAGTTATTTCAGATAGGCATAACGGCATCAAGGCAGCACTTGAGGCACCTGATGGGGGATGGCTACCTCCGTCTGCATACCGGGCATTCTGCATTCGACACGTTGCAGTGAATTTCGCCCTCACCTTCAAGGGCAAAGATGCTCGGAGGCTTCTTGTGAACGCCGCATATGCGAAGACCGAGGTGGAGTTTGACTACTGGTTCGACATCCTGCGCTCTGAGAATCTGGCAATGTGTGACTAGGCGAACCGAATTGAGTACTCGTTGTGGACACAGTACTGTGATGAGGGTCGGAGATTCGGGCACATGACGACCAATATTTCGAAGTGTGTCAATTCAATCCTGAAGGGGGTAAGAAACCTCCCTGTTTGCTCGCTGGTGAAGGCCACATACGGAAGGCTGGCTGAGCTATTTGTCCGTAAGGGTAGGGAGGCCGAGGCTCAGATGGGTACTGGACAACAATTTAGTCAATACCTAGTAAAGTGTATCGATGCCAACCTGAAGACAGCCAGGTGTTTCACGGTGACTGTTTATGACAAGGATAACTCGGAGTACACCGTGGCTGAGACGACTCCGACAGGTTCATTCTCACTTGGTACGTACAAGGTCTCATTAGGGTCCAAGACTTGTGATTGTGGATACTTCCAAGCACTTCATTTTCCGTGTCCTCACGCACTGGCCTGCTGTGCTTATTCACGCCTTACATGACAGCCTTACGTCCACCAGGTCTATCGCCTTAGTTCCATTTTCGGTGTCTATCAGATGGGATTTACACCTCCCATTCCAGAGGGTTTCTGGCCACCATATGCCGGGCCTACCGTTATACCGGATCCAAACATGAGGCGTGCGAGGGAGGGTCGTCCAAGGTCCACACGCATTCGCACCAACATGGATAATGCAGATCTGAACCGGCCAAAGAGATGTGGCCTCTGCAGGCAGCTAGGACACACCCGTCGTAGTTGTCCACAAGCCGCAGGACCCAGCAGGAATGCTGGGAATTAATAGGAGATTTGGTTTGTCTATTTTTATTTTTTACTATATCAGCAGATGTATTTTATTTCAGTTAGCAACCATTGTTCTACGTGAAACTAAGTTGTATTCTATAAGTGTTGAAACTTGTAATTCGTACCACATATGTATGTTGAATGTCTTCCTAATTTTGGAATTTAGTGACTAAAACAAACTACACTATCTGATGGGATGACTGATAATATGTAACATAATATCAACGTACATAACATAACATCAAAGTACGTAACATCAAAGTACATAACATAACATAACATCAAAGTACATAACATAACATCAAAGTACATAACATTAAAGTACATAACATAACACTGATAACCAACAAAGAAGGTACATAATATAAACATAATAACACGACATACACCACTATCCATAAATCATCTAAATAGGTGCGACCCCGTGCCACATCGGCGTGGCACCCGTGTCCTGTAACCCCTACGTATAAGTGGCTCCTCATCCTCAATCGAGTCGTCGCTGTCATCCGGAACTGCGTCTGTCGGGGTCATGTGCGGAACATGCACGGGTCTGGATGATGACGGGCCGGCAACTGAATGTGACCCCATAGTCTGGGCCGATGTAGGCGTCCCACCAAGGGCAAAGGTATGCACAGGAGGCACCGTGGGTGGCTCGTTCAGATCTACACCTAGCGGTGCCTGTGGCCCTGACGTGTGAACCCGTCCTGGTGCAGCCTCATCCTCCTGCATGATGGTCCTGATATCCTCAAGGAAATGTGGTCCACCGAACTCGGCAACAACGCCATCGCTAGCAAGGAAGTCTGGAAATATGGAGCGCAGACTCACCCATGGAGTACTCTCTTGAAGGGTCTGATCGTCACCGAGAACACCAACAAAATAATCTCCAAGAGAGCCACCAACACCCCCAGCGTCAGCGTGGCTCGTGGGATCCCCCATACCAGAACCATACCATTCACCGTCATGACCCCCCTGATGGGGCCTATTAACCCCCGCCGCATCACCCCCTCCAGCTGCATCCCCCCCAGGCTGATGGGCAGCCTCTCTAGGCGCAGCCCCTCTCCTCCTGCCTCCACGACCACGTCGTCTCCCACCACCCCTGACTGCGTCGTCGACGTCATCCATAGCTTGCTCCAACCAATCTACCTCACGCTGGCTACGACGTGTCCCGACTCGAGCTCTCCTCTCAATACGACGTCTGTCAGGTACATCATCCACTCGATCCATCTCTGGAACTCGGCCTGCACCCCTCTGTGTAGCCTCCTCCGGAATAGGAATACCTCTCGAATCTCCCAAGAGCATCTCCGGTGAAAGGAACCTCTTTCCGTGCTGATGCCACCATGTCAGGAACTCATGGGAGGGGCCGGGATCGGGCACGATGTCGAACTGTAAAATGTGGTCTGCACGCTCCTGCCAGTAAAGATGCCAGTCAGGTAAGTGCGACGAAAACCAACAGTCACCTCCTCTCCCGTCCTTTAACATCAAGAAGTCGATGTTTAGGGCGGGTCGCGGTGGGGCTGAACGCCACCAAACTGCGGTAACACTCTATCAACCTGATGCCACTTGACAACCGCAAAGTAAATCAGGGACGTCACACACCGCCATAACATCGTATGCCGAGGCTCCAGGACCTCCGGATGGACAACCTGGATGACATCGAGTGCGCTATAGGGCATCCATATGAACTGTAATAAAACCAAATAAACGCAATTTTATACTTCTGACAGAAAATATAAACTGAAAGAACAGGTGGATATATATATCGGCTCAGCGTACTTACATCCCGAGGCTGTAACAAGTCGATCTTCAGGCGAGCCATCTGTATGCGGGGTCCCTTGTTGCTAATCCCAGGATTGTAACCAGACCATCTGCATAAGAAGTTAAACATTTTAATGCGTTCATGAGTCATTGTACAATGCATGAAGCTGCTAGCATAATCGAAAATATATACAACAGGCATACATAATACAAAACAATATCGGTACCTCGAGGCAAGAGGCCAGCTAAACGCATCATACCCAGTAGGCCTAAAAGTAGGAAACCTCCAGAAGATCCAAAACTGCAGTAACTGTAAAGGCCCAGCTAACTTCACGACATGTCTGTTGGCGACCCGGCACATGCACCGGTACAACCATGCTAGAGCCGCCGACCCCCAACTGTAGCCACCCATCTCCTCAAGCCGAGCAACATAGGGTAGCCATCTGATGTGTATACAGTTGCCGGACTTGTCGGCAAACAGCTGCGTGCCCAATAACATCATGATATAGGCACGGGCAAAGCGCCTAACTGTCTCCTCATCAGCCCCGTCGGGACACTCTCCAAATGTCTCCTGGAACCAGGTGCAGTTCACTGCGAATTTCTGAACTTGGTTCTCGAGAGGTAAAACACCGAGCAACTCATGGAACCACTGCCAAGCTGGCCTCCCACCCTCAATGTAAAGGTGGAAGTCTGTCAGGCAACCACTGACGTAATGTCCGTCCACTGGCAACCCCAGCTGGTATGCGACGTCCTGAAGCGTGATGGTGCACTCTCCGAAAGGCATGTGGAAGGTGTGCGTCTCAAGCCGCCACCTCTCGACGAATGCGCTAACTAGGGGCTCGTCTAGTCGAAACCATCTGTCGTTCAGTCTCGCAAGATGGTACAATCTGGCCATCTGCAAGTACGGAACGTACCTCTCATCAAGACGCATCCCCTGCTACCGCCTAACGCTGGATATGCAACGCCGAGGCTGTGCAGTAGATAAACCGCATAATTAGAACAGATGCACAAAGCACTAGCATATACAATTTACTTCATAAAGAACTAAAAAATAAATCGTGCAACGCAACATATAGTAAACCAGCGTTCAACATTTTATAAACAAACAATGAACGTAAACCACGTGCAAAAACCATAAACAATTACAACAATCACTAACAAGTAAAACCGTTAACGAAAACCGCTAGCAGAGACCTCTGTCATAAACCACTAACCAAAACCACAAACCGTCACTAAAACCACTCTCCAATCCCATTAAAAAAAACCGCTAACAAGAACCAATAGCAAAAACCGCTAACCGAAACCACTGGCCTGAACCACTATCCTAAACCGCTAATGCTCACATAAACCGCTATAAAAAACCATTAACAAAAACCATTTGTCTACACCACTATCCTAAACCGCTAACACTAACATAAACCGCTATAAAAAACCGTTAACAAAAACCACTTGCCTAAACCACTATCCTCAACCACTATCCTAAACCACTAACAATAACATAAACCATTATCAAAAACCATTAACAAATACCACTATCACTAAACCACTATCATAACACATGGACAAATAGTACTATCATAAACCGCTATCATCAACCACTACCATAAACCACTAACAAAAACACTATCAACAGCCCAACATCATAAACCACTAACCTCGTCATTGATCACCCCGGCGATATGAGCAACTCCATCCAAACGATAAAGCCTCCCAGGATCGTCCCCCATCGCCTGAATATGCCGTTCCGGTCTTACTTGGACCGAATGTTGGTCGTTTTCTCTGGGATTTGGTGGGGTATGGGAATGAGAAAGTGATTCGAATGAACTTGGTTCGAACTCCTTATATAGCCGAACTCCTTATAATTCGAATCAAGTAGATTCGAATTACTTTGTTTCACCAACTTCAACTAATTCGAATCAATTTGATTCGAACCCCACTCGAGTGCAATCCTCCCACTAATTCGAATTTATTTAATTCGAACTGAGTCGTCTCGAATTACTAAGAAAATTTGCAGCCTAATTCGTACCTTATTGACTCGAATTACGTTGCTATATATCATCAAAGTAATTCGTCTCCAGTCAATTCGAATTACTTGCAAACTTAATTCGAATCCTATTGATTCGAATTATATAAAATTTGCTTCTGGTGGATTGAGGTATCATATTTTGATTTGGCTTATTTCGGTTATAATGAGCTCTCCTAGGCTCATTTGGGTTTTTTGCTCTTAAAATATAAAACAAACATTAAAATAAGTTAAGTAATATATTTTTATGCACAAATATATTATGATTGATTTTTTATATGTATATAGTATTTTTGTAAAAATATCAATGTTATGTAGAGTTTGTTTGAATGAGTTATTTTAAAAAAAAAATATTTTTCTAGATGATTTTTTTCTTAAAAAAATTAAGAGATAAAATTTGATTTATATTTAAATGTAATTTTTTTTATTGGTCAAGTAATTAACTCATTTATCTGCTTAAGCACATATTAAAAGTTTAAATAATTATATCTTATACATACAATAATTTATTAACCAATAATAAACTTTTAAATAGAACTCAAATTCCTAATTCGAATATACTGCAGTCTTACCCAATAGATTTTGTCTGGATTCAAAGCATATTTTGGATTGGCCGAACTTGATCCATGTATTGCTCTAGAAAACATTTCCTTTTGCGTTAGGATTTATATGGGAGGGCTACAAGTGGAACAAAAGAAAGAAAATAATAAAATAACAAAAAATATTTAAAAATATTTTTTTATATTTAAATTAATACTAATTATTTTTTTTATTAAAAATAGTGACCCTAATATTTGTCAAAATAAAAATCGAGAAGCACCCAACACCAATATAGTGTTTCTTGTTCCTCATATCCATAACACAGTAGTTCTGAGGTAAAAATTGCGATTGCTTCTTCTATTAAGGTATGTTGCACTACAATTCCTCCATCCCTTATTCTTTTAATTGGCACATTATTCTTTTGATCATGATTTTCTTTTCTTTAATCATTTTGATGCCTGTAACTGTTAGAGATTTCCGCTACATTCTAAATTCTGATATTATGTGATTTAGAATTTCATATCTTTTGCATATCTCAAAATTTATAATTTTTGTATTTTTTTTCAAATTTTTTGGTGAAAAAAAATTATAAAAAGATATGAAAAAAGTGGATTCAAATGGAATTACTATATGAAAAAATATAAATATTTTTATTTGAAGATTTTAAATTTTTTTAATAAATAAAACACATAATATATTAAAAAGTTTAGATATTTTAAATTTTTATATTATCTTTCTGTGTTTAATACTTTAATAATTATTTTAAAACTATTTTTTAGCAAAATTCTTTATTTTAAATCTTTTAATAAGGACTTTAATTAAATAATTCTTTAGCTAAATTCAAATTAACATTGAATATTATTATTAAAAATTAAAAGATATACTTTGAAAACAAAATATCGTTATTAATCATAAATTAACAATTATTTACCTATTTACTTTATAATATAGTAGTATATTTAAATTAAGAATATCATGATACATATTCGGGAAGATAATGAAAATCTTTTAAAACAAAGGGTAGAATGAAAATTTCACATTTTCAGAGAGTTATATCATTACAGCACTTGCAAAGAAACTCAAGGAGAGTTTTGAAAACTTGGCAACACTTATACACGAGGAATTACATCAAGTTCTAACCAAGAAAGAAAGGACAAGGTCCAATAATACTTTTTATTATTAAAAGGCATAATTTATTATTAATTTTTGAATTTTTAGGTCTTTATTTTAGTTTGTTTTGTTGTTAAGATTTGATTAGTAGTATCTATCTATTCTATTATATAAAAATCAGATTTCTGCACTTAATGATGAAGCTGACGTGGCATACTCCGGAGAGTGTTTATAGATTTAATTATTTTAACTCATTCAATACAATTTATTACCATGATTTAATTATATCAGCTAATTGATTTGATTAGATATTTAAATATTAATATAATTTATTATAATATATATTACTTAATTAATTTTACTACATTAATTATAATTTGTTATATTAGTTAATTAATTTATTCATTTATAAACTCTGAAATAAAATAAATGATTTGTTGTTTATTCTAATTGAATTCACTAAATTTAATTATACATTATATACGAATTAATAATAATTTATAAATCACTCTAAATTTAATTATACATTATATATGAATTTACTAAATTTAATTATACATTATATTCTAATTTGTTGTTTTTACTATTAATGTTAACTTCAATCATAATAAGGTAAAAAGTAAAAATTGTATATAATAATTTAATTTTATTATTTATACTACCAAAATTATTCTTTAATGTATTATATCTTATTTATTTTTATTCATTAATGATTTTTAATTGTCTATTTTCAATAAAAAAATTTCTGATTAAATTGATTTTTTTTCAATTAGTAATATAATTATTGTGACATTTACTTTGTTCAGTAATATTTAATTATTATTATGTGTTAATTTTAATAAAATATTTTTTAACATAAAATACAAAAAACTATTTATATTTTATTTTGAGACAAATATAATATAATAAGTAGTATATATGTATATAAGTATTAATTTTTTTAAAAAAATTTTGTATATTAAACGTAGGTCCGTCCCTGGCTGTGAAGGAAGATGGGAGTTGTGAAGGGGTAGGCGGCGATGGACTCAACAACAACGATGAATCACTGAATCTGTGATGTGAGAGAAATCCTAATTTCTAAAAAGTGTTTATATGTATGTATCGGGACGGGTACATCCTAAACCCGACCATGCCCTGTCTTGAGCGAAATCTGCCTCGAATGGGTCAAGTTATTACTCTCTCCATTCGAGTATGGACGGGTCGGGTACCCGCATATTCGGGAACTTCTGTCAAGTCTAACCACGTATTGATATTCCATTTAATTAAGGGTTTATCGCTAGTCAATGGATTGCTGTATACACAAGGTGAGATTCTAATTCCTAATAATTGTTTAAGCAGACAAGTGACAAGTGAGATGATCACTTAACAAACTCAAATTAATTAAGACAAATATTAATTATTTTTAATATTTTAATATTAAAAATTCTGAGAGTTTGATTTTAATTATAACTTTATAAAATATTTATAATAATAATTACTATATATATTATTTAATTTTTTAATAAATTTTATGTATTATTCCGTACAGGGTATAGAATATACACTAATTTTTAGAAATTTTAAATTTAAATCAAATATGATTTAATCCAATAACATCAATTCTGATTTAAATTAGTTATCTTATCTTTAAAAAATTTAAATTAAGTTATCTTATTTTATCTTTTAGTTAGTTTGTTAAGAATCTATTTAAATATCTTTGGTGAAACAATTTACACCACTTTTGATAAATAAATTTTTCAGTAATTTTATGCACGTTTCTATTGTGTGATTGTTGTTAAAGTTTGTTATACGAAGAAGATTGAAGAATCCAACCTAAGGTGAATCTGCATAGTAATTTTTTTCCGTTTCCGAATATAGGTTCTTTGAAGATTTAGTAGAGAATTCCTTCCAGTGGTAAGAACACGTATCTTGAGGTGTAGTAAGAAAACTCTTATCTATGTTATTATGTTTCTGTTGTATTTTTAGAATTGTGTCTCTTTATGTCAATAATTTTTCGTTTTTCTTGTCATTTTTTTATATCTTTCCTCCAATCATTTCATTGGGATTTTAATACTTCGTCTTTATTAAACTCCTTAAATTTTCAATAATCTCTTATTAAATCATTATATATTAATATATTTTATAAGTAATTTCTTCTGTTAAAATAATAATTTTTAACTTTTTAAAATCTAAAAGTAGTTCTTATGAATTAAATCAGTAACAACAAAGCCACCAAAAAAAATCAGTAACAACAACTTTTCTTTTTCGGAGAAACAATGTTTCCTTTTAACAAAGTAAACTAAATTCAAATAATATACATTTATCACATAAGATAATTAAAAAGCTGTTTTAACCCCAAAAGATAAAATAAAAATCTGTTTTAATTAAGATATCAATTATTTTCGGTATTTAAATTTAAAGTCAATTTCGATTTCATTCAAATCTCTTCTCAAAATATATATAAGATTCTTCAAGAACTCTCATATCATTATTGCTCTCTTCCAAGTGAATTCACACTATACCATGAAGCCAGAATCGAAAAGAAACATAAATGACAAATCTTCATGCTTTGATAATTTTGGTGAAATATCAAAGGCTCTGTTAAATTCTGATGTCACCGTAAAGAATGAGAGTTCTTTCAATATTTTTGGTTCTGCAACTCTTCAAGATCCTAAAGCAATTCAATCTCTCTCAAAAGGTTAGTATTTCATTGTTTTAGAATTTAATTTTATTGTGTCGTAAAATGTATCAAAAAATAATTTTAGAATAAGTTACGTATTTAAATTTTTTTAGGAATAACGTTATTAGATTATAACTTTTTAAAGATTTAAGCATAAATGTAACTGCTATAATTATATGTAAATTTTTACACTCGAGCACGGTTTACGTTGAAAAGTGTAAACACAGAATTTGCTAGCGGAAAGAATGGCATGGATGAAGAAACTGCGATATTCTATGGCGGTTTCTTTACAATCTGGCTGTTTGGAAAATGTCTATATGTGCGTTTCGCAAATGTCTTAGAAAAAAGAGAAGTGATTCTACCTCTGAACGCACAAGCTAAAATTTATTGCTTCTGCGTTCATGTCCATGGTGGCTGGTTACTATTAGGAAATTAGATAAAAAAAAATTTTCGCTCAATTTTTTTTTCATCAAAATCTTTTAAATTTGTTTCAATCATTTGATTTTTTTTTATTATTTTTAGTACTCTCTTTCATATTTTAATTTTTATATTTTTTTCATATGATATATGTGGTTGGTTTTATGGAATTTTTATTCTTTCCTATCTATATGAATTTTTTTTTCTATTCTTTGATGTATTCTATTTTTGTTTTATATAAAAAAAAATTAATTTTTATTTGAGTTTGTAAAATTTGTAATTGTAATTATTATTATATAATACGTTTATTATCAAAATTTTGCATAATATGAATTATGATCCTATCAAAAAGTATAAAATAAATAAAAAATTAATTATAAATAACAATAAAATTACAAATAATAAAAATTTATAGTTTAAAATAATATTAAATTACAGAGTATTGATAGTACTAAAAAATAATATTTTTTGCCAATGAGTAATAGCTCAAATGGCATAGTCTCTCCATACTCAATTAAGAGGTTATGGGTTCGAGTCTCTTATCTTTGGTAAAAAATAATATTTTTTTGTTTGACATTATAAAATTTATAGTACTCTCTTTCGTATTTTTTATCTTTTATTGTATTTATTTTATTTATATCATAAATAATTTTTATATTATTTCACTTCTGATTTTTCATATATATTATTATTTTTTGTAATTTTTATTTTTCTTTGTTTATATTAATTTTTTTATCATCTACTATTCTTTATGTTTAATATTTTTTATGTTTAAGAGTAATAAATAGAACGAAAAAAGAGCAAATTTCAGATAATGAATTTGGCTTGGACGAGTTTTTAGATACTGCAAGAGATGGAAGCTTTCGTCTTAGAACAAGGCTTTATATTAAAAGTAATAAGAATCCTCGTTAGAAAGAACCAAATGTATATAAATTCCATTTAGAAATTATAATATTATGTATTGTCTTAGAACAACAGATTTTTTTTCTAATTCAAATATTAGTGTCTTGAAATCAGAATGTTCATCCAAATTAGAGTAAAGTACATAAAAATTTACATCTTGAATAAATTAGTTTTTAAACAAAAAATACTAATAAAATTCTCTAACAAGTTAGTTTAAATTAAGATCTTTTATTCTAATCATATAGACTAATTAAAAGGTAATGTATTTTTTTTCAAAGTCAGATAATTCCATTCATAAAAAGAAAGAAATATATAGGTGTCCATATATGGAACAAATAAAAGAAATGGAGGACTGCCAATACTCTACTATAGAGATAACATTATATAATTCTACAATAAGAAAGATAAAAAAGTAAAGTGTTCATCAATTAGGAAGTGAAAATTTGTTGAATATCTTTTTGTAACTTTAAAGCCGACATTATTATTTTTTTCCCACTAATTGATACATTATCAAAGAGCCTTTCATAAGGGCCAACTCAAGATCACCATCAAAGGTAGTGTGTTTATATCTACTATTTTAAAAAGATTTATTGGTATTTTTTTAAAAACTAATTTATCTAAAATATAAATTTTCAAAGATTTATTTGTCACTTTATTCTCCAAATTAATATATCTCTTGCTTTTAAAATAGTTAAAAAAAGAAATAAATTAAAAATATTAGAAATTCTAATTTATTTTTTAATTATTTTTCTAAATTAGAAATAAAAATTTAAAATTTTTTTATTTGTTTTTATGTTTAAAAAAACATATATAATTAATTTTTTATTTATTTAAATATTATAAAAATAAATTAGTATTTCTAATTACAAAGATCACCTAATAAAAAAAAAATTACAACATAGATGATATCTCATAGAGGCTGAAATTTTTGGGAGTTGATAAGTTTTTGTGCCAAAAAGTTGAAAATCTCATGAGAAATGTGGCAAAATAAGTGTGGGTTTATATAAGTACTTATAAATCAATCTTAACCTCTTGCTTTAGTTGTGAAATAAACGCCAATAATAAAAAAAATAGAGATATAATAGTTATACTTTTAATTTAATTCTTAAATTTTTTTAATAGTGATTTTAAATGAATTGATTAATTTTACAAATTTTTTACTAAATTTAACAATTTTATGATTTAAATCTTAATATAATTTTATCTTTTACATATTTAATTTACTCTTCCAATGTTTCATGAAATCTTGATTTCTTTAAGCGTAATTAAAAGATGTTCAATTGTTATCATGGTTTTGAAAGTTCAACTGGTCGATTGGACCGGTCCGACCGTGAAAATACAAATAATTCTCAAAATTCAAAACCGTTCATTTTAAAACTGGATACAAATCGCTAAATCGGTCGGTTGGATTGGATTGGAAATCAGCCGGTTTGGATGGAACGACGCCGTTTCAGTTAAATTCTTAGAAAAAAAAGAACGCGTGCTCAGTGTTGTGCCTCCCACTATCCCTCCTTCGTTCCTTCCTATGTTCTTCACTAATCAAGTAATCAGAAAGGTCAACTCAAAGAAAGAAAAAGTGAAAACCCTAGGTAGCCTCCACTGCCGCCGAACGGAGTGAGCCACTGCCGTCGTCCGTCGTTGTCCAAGGCTTCTCTCTTCGTCCTTCGGCGTTCTCCAAGTCTCCAACCGCTGTCCGCTCTCAGATTCACCGGTCGCAGTCGCGCAGCTTCTTCCTCGAGCGTCCGTTGTCTTCGTCTTCTTGCCGTCGTCTTCGTCTGCTGACTCTGCTCGCCGCGGTTCTCGCCGTCTCAGACCGAAGGTCAGTGCTCACTGCTCACTGCTCACTTGTTCTTCATTTTTTTAATGTCTTTGTTCAGAAATCAAATCACAGGATGATTAATTGATTATTGAATGTTTTGTGATTTTATTGAAGAAAACCCTTCTCCATTCCAATCTCCTTCCTTCGAGTTCAGAGATCAGAAGTTCAACCAAGAGAAAAACCCTAGCCTCCACCACCGTCGCAAGGAGCAGCCGTGTTTGCCACCGTCCGCCGCAGTCAGGGTTGTCTCTTTGAGTCTTCGTCCGCCGCAGTCAGTGCTCACTTGTTCTTGTTTCTTTTTTATGCTCTTTTCAGAAATCATTGAACGATTATTGAATGTTTATGTTTTTATTGAATGATTATCTGATTAATGATTATTGATTAGCTCCTCTGTTCTGCTGTTGTTTTGTGTTTTGTGATCTTTTTTGGTAGTGATGTGCTGCTGCTGATGTGCTGGTTTGTGTTTTACTATTTTGTGATTTAATTGTGCATAAATTGTGACTGTCTTAATAATTAATTGAACTCCAATATTTTGTTCAAAACGTTCCCAACCTTGCTGTCCTTGAATGCTGGAAATATACTGCTTCTGCCTGGGTTGCGGAAATTAGAGCTTTTATTCTAGCACAATAGCATTAATAAATCTAGACTTCGAATTATTAGGAATCAGGATATACTAGTGCTAGAAAATATGAATTATGTTCTATAAGCACCCTTTTATTTGGGTCTTAAGACTGACTTTTGTGTGTCATTAAGCTTCACAAATTATGCTACATTATGACTGGCTTAATTCTGAAATTAATTTATTTGTCTTAGTTTACGGTGGATGTATGAGTTTTTAAATATGGTGATATGGTGAAAAAATTTTATTTTTGATTTACTATCTTATTTTCTCATATACAAGTCCTGAACTATACTTTTGTTGTACATTGCATCCTGCATAGGTTTTTGTTGCATTGAATGGTGCATTTCAATATTTCATACACTTTTGGAGTACTTCGCAAACATGTATAATGCAACAGTTGTTAGTCAATTAGATTTGGACTTGAAACTCAGTATATTTTGTATACTAGCTGCCTAGCTGGGCTACTTAATCTTAGTCTTAATTAAAATATAAGGTTAAGGATTTTACAACTTTTGTATTTCTAATTTTACATGTTAAAAACTGATTGTACTAAGAAGCTAGTTAAAAACATTTTTTAAAGCTTTGGACTAAACCTGTACGCAAATACATGAAAAGTAGTTTATTACTTTATTTTACTGAAATTGTAGAGTTTGAAGAGAAATAATTATAAAACGATTTTTTCGGTTGAATTACGGTTGAACCGGTTAAACTAGTAAGCTAATGAACAAATGATTAAAGCGGTTTGGTGACTAATTCGGTTCTCAGAACCTTGATTGTTATAAATCACCTTCATTTAAGAATTCGAGTCATAATTACTAAATTGGCATGGGCTCTAGGTTTAGGGTAAAGATTTTTGCTCTACTACGTCTAAAGGAAGGTTATTTTTGAATTAAGACACTCTTTTAGTTTTAGAAAGTTTTTTATCAAACAGAAAAAAGTTTTATTTGTCTTTTGCTACTACAGAAGTTTAAAAATAAAGAACGAAAGAAAGTGACACCAACATATATCTTAGTTCAATTTTGAAGTGTAGTGAAATCTATATCTAGTTTTTACTACAATTATGGTGCAATTTCATTATAACGATCAACAAGATTACAAACACCAATTCAAATACATGAAAACTAGTTCATTACTTTATTTTACTGAAATTGTAGAGAGTTTGAAGAGAAAAGTGTTCATTTCTTGAAGGATTGTTGCTTTTGTTATTTGAAACTTCAAAGATATAATTACAAAATGATTTTTTCGGTTGAATTACGGTTGAACTAGTTAAATTAATAAACCAATAAACTAATAATTAAAATGGTTTGATGACCAATTTGATTCTCAGAACCTTGATTGTTATAAATCACATTCATTTAAGAATTCTAGGTTTAGGGTAAAGATTTTTGCTCTACTACATCTAAAGGAAGGTAATTTTTGAATTAAGACACTCTTAGTTTTAGAAAGTTTATCAAACAGAAAAAAGTTTTATTTGTCTTTTGCTACTACAGAAGTTTAAAAAATAAAGAATGAAAGAAAGAGAAACCAACATAAATCTTAATTCAATTTCGAAATGTAGTGAGATCTATGTCTAGCTTTTACTATAATTATAGTGCAATTTCATTATAACGATCAACAAGATTACAAACACCAATTCAAACTATAATTATGAGTTTCAGAAACCAAGACAAATCAGAATAGTCAAAACCAAACAAAATCAAATCAATAATAAAGCCTCGAATGTAAACAGAAATTATTTGACTTTTTTTTTCTTATGTAATGTCTTTTCTTTCATTGGTTTTTACTCAATTTTTCATACTAAAACAGGTTTATCCTTAAACGCTCTTTGCTAAGTATGGAGTGCTGCATACCTTGTTAATTCGTTAAATCTGAATTTTTTATTTATTATATTTTATTTGAATGGTCTAAATTTAAAAAAGTAACTTGTTAATCAGGTTAATCTTTTTTTTTTTATAAATTTTAATTTTTTTTATAAGTTTTAGATAATGGGCTGAAGTCCAAAACAAAAAAAATAAGTATATAAATATTAAAAATAACATGTTTATACAACAAAAACAAAATTACTGGACTATAGAATTAAAATAAATAATACATAAAAAATAAATTAAAAATCTATGTACTAAATTCATAAAAAAATATATTAGAATCTTAAAAAAATAATATTAAATATATATTATGTATATAATATTAAAATTTAAATAAATTTTGTTTTATGTAAAACAAAATTATAATATTAAATATAAACACAATAATAAAAAATTGTGTTATATAAATTTAATTAATACATATATATAATTTTATTTTATGTGAAACAAAATTACAACATTAAATATGAAGTGAATGATAAAAAATTTTGTATTATATAAATTTAATTTAAAATATATATATACAACGTAAGAAGCAAACAATATAAATATATAATAATTTTATTTGTGCGAAACAAAAATTCATATAAAAAAATATTTATATAATTTTTTTATTAACAATTTTTTTATTGAAATATGTTACTTTACTATATTTAAAATATATTATTTGAAATAATTATATTATTTTAGTTAATATATATTATTTAAAAGAATATTTAAAATTTATTATTTTGTATTAAAAATATTATTAAAAATATATTATTAATTTTTCTTAAAATAACATTTTTTTGTTCAAATACTATGACAAAAATTTTTTTACGTAACTGCGACTATTTAATAAATATTATATAAATTAATAAAAGAAAGAAGTACTCATTTTTTTTACTAAAAATAGGAAGACTCGATCCGTAATCTTTTAGGTGAGTATAAAAAGACTATGTTATTTGAATTATAACTGGTTTGCAAAGAAAAAAATACTTTTAATTATATATTAAATAGAATAATTATTTATTAGGCTCGTTCTTATACAAATAAAAATTTCTCTTAGTTTTATATCTGTAATAT
This sequence comes from Arachis hypogaea, assembly GCF_003086295.3. Lineage (NCBI taxonomy): Eukaryota > Viridiplantae > Streptophyta > Magnoliopsida > Fabales > Fabaceae > Arachis > Arachis hypogaea. The sequence goes on from NC_092045.1 coordinate 16,457,980, forward strand.
TTTATACTAATACAAATAATTGTTTAAATATAATTGTATTTTAATTTTTCATTCTATTACTTACACGTCAAGGATAATATGACTGCGTCTTCATCCGAGAATTATGGCACCTTCATGGAAACCGGAGTTTTCCTACAAAATCATCGATTTTGTATTTGGAGTTAGCCAACCAGCAGCGGCGACAAACATGCTTCTTCTTCTTCTATGGTAGCAATTTTTCGGGTTTTGAAGGTTATTCATGGCAGAGGTGGAAGGGAGTGGGTTCTGTGACTAGCCAAAACGATAATGGAAGCACCGCAGCAAACAAAATAGTAAAGATGTTTGAAGACTCGCATGCATAGACAATAACAGAATAATGGAAGAATTCGATTAAGTTTTCCTGAGTACTTTTGTGGTGTAAAAGTAGTCTTGTGTTAAACGAGAAAATTAAATTTTGTTGTCAGTATCAATTTGTTTATTCAGCCCATAACAGAAAAAAAATAACAATAATAAATAAATTTAATTTACCTGATAACCTTTAATAATAGGTTAATTTTTAAAGAGCGCTGCACTCTCTACTTTACCTGGAGTGCACTAGCTTTTGCCATAAAAAGACTATGTTATTTGAATTATAACTTGTTTGCAAAGAAAAAAATACTCTTAATTATATATTAAATAGAATAATTATTTATTAGGCTCGTTCTTATACAAATAAAAATTTCTCTTAGTTTTATATCTGTAATATTTTATACTAATACAAATAATTGTTTAAATATAGTTGTATTTTAATTTTTCATTCTATTATTTACACGTCAAGGATAATATGATTGCGTTTTCATCCGATAATTATGGCACCTTCAAAGAAACCGGAGTTTTCCTACAGAATCATCGATTTTGTATTTGGAGTTAGCCAACCAGCAGCGGCGACAAACATGCTTCTTCCTCTTTTATAGTAGCGATTTTTCGGGTTTTAAAGGTCATTCATGGCAGAGGTGGAAGGGAGTGGGTTCTGTGACTAGCCAAAACGATAATGAAAGCACCGCAGCAAACAAAATAGTAAAGATGTTTGAAGACTCGCATGCATCGACAATAACAGAGTAATGGAAGAATTCGATTAAGTTTTCCTGAGTACTTTTGTGGTGTAAAAGTAGTCTTGTGTTAAACGAGAAAATTAAATTTTTTTGTCAGTATCAATTTGTTTATTCAGCCCATAACAGAAAAAAATAACAATAATAAATAAATTTAATTTACCTGATAACCTTTAATAATAGATTAATTTTTAAAGAGCGTTGCACTCTCTACTTTACCTGGAGTGCACTAGCTTTTGCCACTAAAACATGTATTTTTCTTTTCAAATAGAAAGACTCTTGTTACGGTAGGTAACCGGAGATTAATAATAAGGATGGCGTTTGGCGGCCCAAGTGTATGATGGAGGAGAACTCCGGAAAGGTCCGCAACTCGGGAGGCTCCGTCCGACTTGTGCTCGCGTGTGAATGGGGGGTGGTACCTGCAAAGACACTCCGATGCCTAAGTTAGCAAGAGTGTAAGTAGGTCTTAGAGAGTATTGGACTTAGAGATACCTGAAGGGGTGTCAGGGTATTTATAGAGGCGAGCCAATAACCACCGTTGGTGTAGTGCCATATCTTTAGGGTGGTAACCGTCCCTATTATCTTGGGGAGGTTAAGATATGGCTTTATGAGACGGTTAGAGAGATTTTAGGGGCGGTTACTCATTTGAATGAGTGTTTATCTGCCAGCTAATCTCGCATCCGACCTCTTCTGACCAAGTCGTGGTTGATACCGACTTCTTATGTGAAGGCCGGTACTTAGCTAGGCTCTAATCCTTTAGATTAGGCCTTTTAGTTGGACCTGGGCCTTTATATTGGGCCAGGGTATGAACAGTGCCCCTACTTGAGCCCAAATTTTCTTTAAAGTTTGGGTTCAAGTATTCAACTCGGGCTCGCAGTCGACTTGTTTGAAAGAGTACGGATCTTGGAAACCGACGTGATTTTCGCGACCTTTAGTTTCTGACAGTTACGTCAATTCAAGCGTCGTGTCCGTTGAGGGATCATTTAGGGATTGAGGGCTTTGGTAACGGTGCAGTCTCATTAATGACTGCCTCGCTTTTTACCATTATACCCCTTAGCCCTTCTTATAAATATTTTCCCTCTCTTTCCATTTTCCGTTTCTGCAATCTTTCAAACTTTCTCCTTATCTTGTTCATACTGCATCTTTGTGTTCGAAGACTTCTGTTCTTCTCCAACCTCCATTTTCAGATAAAGGTTAGTTTTGCTTTTTCCATGTCATGCTTTATGTTTGCATGTTTTGTTTTGCGAGTAGATAGGTTGACCTGTAGATTCTGGTTTCGAATCTCTCTTCTTTAGTGGCCGTATTTTTTGATTTTCTTTTTCTTTTTCCTTTTTGTAGGTTTTCTGCCACTTTCTTCTTTATATAAAAAATGGCTTCTGTAGACATTCTTTCTCAGTGGGTTGACGATACGGTCCTTGGGGAGGAACCGTTGGTTGACGCTGAGTTTATCACCCACCTTCGTACTCATCATAGGCTCTGTACTTCGGACGAGGATGAGCCCAAATACGAACTGATAATCCCGGGTCCTGAAGACCGGGTCTGTTTTGGGAGAGCTAATGAGGCGGCCCCTCATTTTTTCTTCATGTATGAATGTATGATCACCCGTTTGGGTGTTTTTCTTCCTTTCTCTGATTTCGAAGTATCCGTTTTGCACCACTGTAAGGTTGCCCCTACTCAACTCCACCCCAATTCTTGGGGTTTTTTGAAGATCTATCAGTTTATAAGCTATGCTCTGGACTTCCCGACCTCTTTAAGGATTTTTTTCTTTCTCTTTCATATGACTAAGCCCTTCAGTGGGCTAAACAACAAACAACAATGGGTATCCTTCAGAGCTATTCAAGGTCGGAGGATCTTCACCCTTTTCGACGAATCTTTCCACGACTTCAAAAACTTCTTTTTCAAGGTTCAAGCTGTAGGGGGTCACCACCCCTTTTTTCTGGACGAGCATTCCTCCCCCCGCTTTCCCCTTTACTGGTTGCCGGCCTCCCCTTGCGAAAAGATTGGTCTAGATGACCTAGACGAAGTGGAGGCGGCCATTGTGGGGTTTTTCCGAGAAGCATGGGGGAGGGCCCCATACTTAGATACGAGGAAAATCCTTCAGGGGACGTCGACTTTCGTTCAATCTTGCATAGGTGGCGCATGCATTTTTTATTTCCGAGTTGTTTATGCCGACTTGTATTCTACCGACTTGTAACTTGGTTGTTTCTCTTATAGATATGGCAAAAAAGAACGCTCAGGAGGCCTACCAAAGGGTCCAGGAGGCTAAGGCGAAGTCCCGGGCTAGGGCCAAGACGGTCATCTCTCCGCCACCTCCTCCTCCTCCTAAGAATGTGGTTACTCCCTCTCAACCTCTTGTCATTTCTTCCTCGAGTTTGCCCCGACCACCCCCTTTTGCCCAAACTCTCTCTGAGCCCGAGAAGAAGAAGCGCAAGACTTCAGAGTCTGGCTCTTCTTCTTTTGATGGCGGGGTTAAGGCGGATGCTTTGACATTCGTTCGAAAGAACATCTATCCTTTTATAAGTATGGATGATGTTTCTGTTCGAAACCACCTTACCGCCATGGCTGAGGAGAGTTTTAGGACAGCGGGTGTTTGTAGCAAACTCTTGGACATTTTTGAGAAGGCTCCCCTCAGCTCTTTGGGGGCATCCTCGAAGGTTGAGGAGCTGGAGGGGAGACTTCTTATTTATGAAAAACATGAAAAAGAGTTGAAGGAGGAGAGAGATAGACTGAGGAAGGAGAGGGATCACCTTAAGGAGGAGGAGGGTAAGCTGCGAGCTCAATGCACCTTGGAGGCAAATTTGAGGAAAACAGCGCAAGAGAGCTACCACAGTTTGTTTCAAGATATTGTTGCTGTGAGGAAGGACTTGCTGAATTCCCGGAACGCATACGCCGAGTTGGAGGATTCTATCGCCGAGGGCGCCGAGGAGTCTTGGAGAATTTTCTTGGAACAAGTCAGAGTTATTGCTCCCGACTTGGACCTTTCTCCTTTACATCCTGACAAGGTAGTTATCGACGGCGCTATTGTTGACCCTCCTGTCCCCGAGGTCATTTCCGAGTCAGACCTAAAGACTCGGGGGCAAAGGATTATAGAGTCTCCTCCTCGTCCCAAAGATGCTCCGGGTTCTTCAATCCTTTCCCCGACTTCCTCTTTGGCTCCTCCTCCCGGTCCTGGTGGTGTTCCTCCTGGTGGTGGTGATTCCTCTACTCCGTCCAAAAAATGACTTTTTATTTTTATGGCTATATGGGGGCCCGGCCTGTGGGTCCCCCCTTTTTTGAACTTATTTATTTGTTGGTGGTTGTGAACAATTTCCTTCTGGCCTTTTAAGGCCGTAAACAAAATATTCTGTTTGGTGCCCTTTTTTGGATAAGGGTTTTAAACAAAATAAATGCCCTTTTTTGGATAAGGGTTTTCTAATCAAAGTAGGTGCCCCTTTTTGGATAAGGGTTTAAGTTACTTTGCGCGTGTACATGCTTTTCCGTTTTGAATATGTTTGATCTTTTTCGGAAAACCCTTTTGTTAGCTTGCATTGTTTTCTCGAGCCTTTTTCGTGCAAAGACTTGTATGCAAACTTTAAACTTTTCAGGTTTTCATATCTCTTTTGTTATCCTTTATACTCAACTTTGCTTTAGTGAGCTTTTATGACTTAGGTTATTTTTGCGATGCGTTTTTCATCTACTCGGAGCTCGGTTTTCTTTTACTCGGAGCTCTTTCGAGTTTGTTTTACTCGGATTTCCTTTCGACTTAAGAGTCGGATAGTTTCCGAGTTTAATACGATCAACTTGTATAACCTCTTTACACCGACTTGTACCTCGTCGTTTTATCCTGACGACCATGTTAGGTCGCTTCATGGGATTTTCACGCTTTGTCGAGCTTAAGTCGGCGCGTTTCGTAGAAAGACTTATAAGAAATAAAGGAGGATATTTTAAGAGAAATATAGTGATAAGAAAGATCTTTATTAATCGGGAAGGTACCTTTTTGCTACTAAGGGTCTTGACAGTGTATTTTCCCTTAGCCTCTACTATGATGCCTCGTTAAAAACCCCTCTCCAGAAAAAACCCTTTTTTGGGAAAAAATCATGAAGCTGGGAAAAGAGTACATCAGGGAGTAGAGTTCGCTTCTAGCTGTAGTACCTTTTCATATTACATGCATGCCACGACCTTGGTAACTCAGTGCTATCCAGGTCGGTTACTTTATAATAACCTTTCCCTAACACTTCCTTGATTTTGTATGGCCCTTTCCAATTTGCGGCGAGCTTTCCATCTCCTGACTTGTTGACTCCAATGTTGTTTCTGATTAGGACCAAGTCATCTACGGCAAATGTTCTTCGAATGACTTTCTTGTTGTATCTGGTAGTCATCCTTTGCTTTAATGCCGCTTCTCTTATCTGGGCGTTCTCTCGGACTTCGGGGAGCAAGTCGAGCTCCTCTTTGTGCCCTTGTACATTTCCGACCTCATCATGAAGAATTACCCTTGGGCTTTGCTCACTGATTTCTATAGGAATCATGGCTTCTACGCCGTATACCAGTCGGAAAGGTGTTTCTCCTGTGGCGGATTGGGGTGTTGTCCTATAAGCCCACAGCACTTGAGGGAGCTCTTCAGCCCAAGCTCCCTTCGCTTCCTGTAATCTTTTCTTCAAACCTGCCAGTATGACCTTGTTAGCTGCCTCGGCTTGCCCGTTGGCTTGTGGGTGCTCTACCGAGGTGAATTGATGTTTGATTTTCATACTGGCTACCAGGTTTCTGAAGGTGGCGTCGGTGAATTGGGTTCCATTATCTGTGGTGATGGAATAAGGTATCCCATACCTTGTGATGATGTTTTTGTAGAGGAACCTGCGACTTATTTGAGCGGTGATAGTGGCTAACGGTTCTGCTTCTATCCACTTTGTGAAGTAATCTATTCCCACGATTAAGTATTTAACTTGCCCTGGTGCTTGGGGAAAAGGACCTAACAGATCCATCCCCCATTTTGCGAAAGGCCAGGGGGAAGTTATACTAATGAGCTCTTCTGGTGGAGCCACGTGGAAATTTGCATGCATCTGGCATGGCTGGCATTTTTTCACAAAGTCTGTTGCATCTTTCTGCAAGGTCGGCCAGTAGAATCCTGCTCGGATTACTTTTCTGGCCAGCGACCTTGCTCCGAGATGGTTTCCGCAAATCCCACTATGTACTTCCTCCAAGACCTCGGTGGTTCTTGAGGTCGGTACGCACTTCAGCAATGGTGTTGATATCCCTCTTCTGTAAAGGACATTTCTCACCAAAGTATAATGTTGTGCTTCCCTTCGGATCTTTTTAGCTTCTTTCTCCCCTTTAGGGAGGATGTCGAATTTTAGGTATTCGACTAAGGGATTCATCCATCCGAGGTTTAGGCCGACTACTTCAAGTACCTCTCGTTCATCTTCTGCTTTTGATACCGAGGGCTCTTGGAGGGTTTCTTGAATCAGGCTTCTGTTGTTCCCTCCGGGTTTGGTACTTGCTAACTTGGATAGGGCGTCAGCTCTGCTATTTAGATCCCGAGTTATATGTTTGACCTCGGTTTCCGCAAAGCGCCCTAGGTGTTCCAAGGTTTTTTCCAAGTATTTCTCCATATTGGGGTCCTTTGCCTGATATTCCCCATTTATTTGGGAAGTCATCACTTGTGAGTCGCTGTAGATCGTCACCTTTGTGGCGCCAACTTCTTCTGCTAACTTTAATCCTGCAATCAAGGCTTCATATTCTGCCTGATTGTTTGAAGCCGGAAATTCAAATTTTAAGGAAACCTCTATCTGGGTTCCTTTTCCATCTACCAATATTATGCCTGCGCCGCTCCCTGTTTTGTTGGAGGATCCGTCTACATAGAGTTCCCATGTAGTCGGTTTTTCCTCTTGCTCACCTGCGCATTCTGCAATGAAGTCGGCGAGGCACTGGGCTTTAATTGCAGTCCGAGTTTCGTATCTCAAATCGAACTCAGAAAGCTCTATCGCCCATTGAACCATTCTCCCTGCAACATCCGTCTTTTGAAGGATTTGCTTCATGGGCTGGTTCGTACGGACTCTTATTGTGTGAGCCTGGAAGTAAGGTCGTAGCCTTCTTGAGGCTATCACTAAGGAGTAAGCAAACTTCTCTAGTTTGTGGTACCTTAGCTCCGGACCTTGTAGAACCTTACTGGTGAAATAGACCGGGTGTTGCCGACCTCGTCTTCTCTAATCAGGGCTGATGCGACAGCTCTGTTTGCGACGGATAGGTATAGGACGAGGTCTTTTCCCGGTTCCGGTCGGGTTAAGATAGGAGGTTGGCTTAAGAAGTTTTTGAACTCTTGGAACACCTCCTCACATTCCGGAGTCCATTCGAACTGGCATCCCTTCCTTAATAGGGAGAACAGTGGAAGGGATTTTAGTGCCGATCCTGCCAAAAATCTGGAGAGGGCTGCAAGTCGGCCATTGAGCTGTTGAACCTCTCTCAAACAAGTCGGGCTTTTCATTTCTAGGATGGCTCTGCATTTGTCGGGATTGGCCTCAATCCCTCTTTGTGTTAGCATGAACCCTAGAAATTTTCCTGCCTCTACTGCGAAGGCGCATTTTGCGGGATTTAGTCTCATCCCATGCAACCTTATAGTGTCGAAGACTTGTGAGAGGTCGGTTAAGAGGTCGACTTCTTGCTTGGTTTTTACTAACATGTCGTCGACGTATACCTCCATTAGGCTTCCTAGATGGGGGGAAAACACTTTGTTCATCAGCCTTTGGTACGTGGCTCCTGCATTCTTCAGTCCGAATGGCATGACCACGTAGCAGTAATTGGCTTTTGGTGTGATGAACGATGTTTTTTCCTGGTCGGGTTCATGCATCGGGATTTGATTATATCCCGAGTAGGCATCCATGAACGATAGGTATTGGTACCCTGAGCTGGAGTCCACCAGGGTATCAATACTCGGTAGGGGATAAGGGTCCTTAGGACATGCCTTATTCAAGTCGGTATAGTCGACGCACATTCTCCATTTACCATTTTGTTTTTTGACTAGCACTACATTGGCTAGCCATGTTGGGTATTTGACCTCTCTGATAAAGCCGGCTTCTAGGAGCGCCTGTACTTGCTCTTCTACTATGGAGGCCCTTTCTGGGCCGAGCTTGCGTCTTCTTTGCTGTACAGGTCGGGATCCTGGGTAAACCGAGAGCCTGTGAGACATGAGCTCGGGATCAATCCCGGGCATGTCGGAAGCCTTCCAGGCGAAGAGGTCGGAATTAGCTCTTAGGAGTTCACCCAACCTTTGTTTCAGGGTTTCCCCTAGGTTGGCTCCTATGTGAGTGTTTTTTCCTTCCTCCTCTCCGACTTGTATCTCCTCGGTTTTTCCTCCCGGCTGGGGTCGTAGCTCTTCTCTGGTTCTTGCGCCGCCTAGTTCTATGGTGTGGACTTCTTTGCCCTTCCCTCTCAGATTTAGGCTTTCGTTGTAGCACTTCCTTGCCAATTTTTGATCTCCCCTTACCGTTGCTATTCCTCCTGGAGTCGGGAATTTCATGCAAAGGTGGGGAGTTGATACCACTGCTCCAAGACGATTAAGGGTAGTCCTGCCAATTAGGGCATTGTAGGCTGACCCTTCATCGATGACTATGAAGTCTATGCTCAGAGTCCTTGATTTTTCCCCTTTTCCGAAAGTTGTGTGAAGGGGCAAAAATCCCAGTGGTTTTATTGGCGTATCCCCTAACCCATATAGGGTGTCGGGGTAAGCTCTCAACTCTTTTTCATCTAACCCTAACTTGTCGAAGGCGGGCTTGAAAAGGATGTCCGCCGAGCTTCCTTGGTCTACTAGGGTTCTGTGGAGATGGGCGTTGGCTAAGATCATGGTTATCACCACGGGATCGTCATGCCCGGGGATTATCCCTTGCCCATCCTCTTTTGTGAATGATATAGTGGGGAGGTCGGGTGTCTCATCCCCGACCTGATAGACTCTTTTGAGATGTCTTTTGCGAGAAGATTTGGTGATTCCACCTCCCGCAAATCCTCCTGAGATCATGTGGATGTGTCTCTCAGGGGTCTGTGGTGGAGGATCTCTTCTGTCCATATCATCTCGCTTTCTCTTTCCATGGGCGTCCGACCTCTCCATGAGATATCTGTCAAGCCGACCTTCTCTAGCCAGCTTTTCTATCACATTCTTGAGGTCGTAACAGTCGTTGGTGGAGTGACCATATATTTTATGGTACTCGCAATACTCACTGCGACTTCCCCCTTTTTTATTTTTAATAGGTCTTGGGGGTGGCAGCCTTTCAGTGTTGCAAATCTCTCTGTATACATCCACTATAGAAGTCTTTAGAGGAGTATAAGAGTGATATTTTCTGGGCCTTTCGAGACCGGGTTCTTCCTTTTTCCTGACTTCCCTTTCTCTTTCCCTAGAGGAGGAAGTAGGTCCAGGCCGCGAACTCAAGTCTCTTAGTCTTGCATTCTCTTCCATATTGATGTACTTTTCGGCCCTTTCTTGTACATCACTTAGAGAAACGGGGTGTCTTTTAGATATGGACTGTGAGAAGGGACCTTCTCTAAGTCCATTGACTAACCCCATTATTACTGCCTCCGTCGGCAGATCTTGAATCTCTAAACATGCCTTATTGAACCTTTCCATATAGGCTCGTAAAGATTCTCCGACCTCCTATTTTATTCCCAGGAGGCTCGGTGCATGTTTTACTTTATCCTTTTGGATTGAGAACCTCATCAAGAATTTCCTCGAGAGGTCTTCAAAACTAGTGATGGATCTCGGGGGGAGGCTATCGAACCACTTCATCGCTGCTTTTGATAGAGTGGTCGGGAAAGCCTTGCATCTCGTAGCGTCGGAGGCATCCGCTAGATACATCCGACTTTTGAAGTTGCTAAGATGATGCTTTGGATCCGTAGTTCCATCATAGAGGTCCATATCAGGGCTTTTGAAGTTCCTTGGAACTTTTGCCCTCATTATGTCCTCGCTGAAGGGATCTTCTCCGCCTGGGAGTTGGTTTTCTCCTTCATCGCGGGAGTTCTTGAGGGAGGATTCTAGCTGCAAGAGTTTTCTTTCTAACTCTTTCCGCCGTTCCATCTCCTCTTTAAGGTACCTTTCGGTTTCCTTTTGCCTCTCCCGCTCTTGTTCCAATTGCTCCAAGCGGCTATGGACCAATCCCATTAGTTCAGTTACATGAGGTGGTCCGCCCTTTTCTGATTCACGTCCATCTGAGGAATTTACCTTCGGATTCTTTACTCCGGAGGTGCCCTCTCTGTGTTGATCATTGTCTTCATTGCCATTGCCCATGTCTAGATTCTCTTGTTCAGAATCTGTTTCCACATGGCCTTCTTCGTGGGATCTATCCGCCATCGTTGAGTGATCTCTCGGGTCCCCGGCAACGGCGCCAATGTTACGGTAGGTAACCGGAGATTAATAATAAGGATGGCGTTTGGCGGCCCAAGTGTATGATGGAGGAGAACTCCGGAAAGGTCCGCAACTCGGGAGGCTCCGTCCGACTTGTGCTCGCGTGTGAATGGGGGGTGGTACCTGCAAAGACACTCCGATGCCTAAGTTAGCAAGAGTGTAAGTAGGTCTTAGAGAGTATTGGACTTAGAGATACCTGAAGGGGTGTCAGGGTATTTATAGAGGCGAGCCAATAACCACCGTTGGTGTAGTGCCATATCTTTAGGGTGGTAACCGTCCCTATTATCTTGGGGAGGTTAAGATATGGCTTTATGAGACGGTTAGAGAGATTTTAGGGGCGGTTACTCATTTGAATGAGTGTTTATCTGCCAGCTAATCTCGCATCCGACCTCTTCTGACCAAGTCGTGGTTGATACCGACTTCTTATGTGAAGGCCGGTACTTAGCTAGGCTCTAATCCTTTAGATTAGGCCTTTTAGTTAGACCTGAGCTTTTATATTGGGCCAGGGTATGAACAACTCTATAATCTAAAACTAAAATATATCAATTTGAAATTAAATAAAGAATCACAACTCTCAAACCTGCTGGTTTTGTATTCCTTATTTTCTTCTTTTTTTTTTCTTGATTTTTGATCATCTTTTTATAACAAAACAGCAGCTCCTGATCTTATTAGTCGTTGTTGTCCCAATCAATAATCGTTATTGACACAATTTTTATTTCTAATATTAACTGCAAATCTCTTCTAGATTTCTATTAATTCTTGCTCTTGATGAGATAAAGCTCTTTCAATATAACCAAATCATCATCTTCAGCCTTTATTATATACCAAAATACTTAATACACAAATAAAATTAATTTAACCAAACTTAATTAACCAAACTAAATATTTGTCATCACAATAAATTAAATAAAACTCTTTAAACCCAAAAATGAGTAATGAATCATAAGTTACTTCGTAAGCTGCTTTTCTTTCCCTAGTACTTTTAGTTATTTATTATTGCAGAATTCTATTTTAATTTGTAAATTTAAGTTTGTTTTTTCAAAATTTGTTATATTTTATTTTAAAATTTTAACTTCTATCATATTTCAAAATTCAAACTATGTCAGATTTAACAACATATAAACCCTAATAACAATAAAATAGTTATTGCAGCACAAACTGGTCCCTTAAAAATAAGGTCTAATTTATTAAAAGAAATTTAGCAGGTCAACAATTAGCTCATTTAACTCGCAAAATAATATTGATTTGAGAGATTTATTTCAGCTACATGAATGGGCTACAGGCCCAACAAGAGAAAGAAAAGAACAAAACAGAAACCCAAAAAGCACACATAACAGTAGTAGCAGAGTAGTGTTATATTTTGTGAGGCGGTGTGTTATGTGTGTATATTGACGTATAGCAGTTACCACATCGCTCTTCTCTTGTTTAAGGTATGTTTCCATTTCCTTATTCTTCTTCAATGATGGCTGTGCCTGAGACATTCCAATCACTTTCTCTAATTGCAGATTCCCACGTTCCTTGCATCATTGGTTTTCCTTATTTTACTGTTAATAGTTTTAATTTGGTCGTGAATTCAGCATTTTTGTGCTTCAAATTGAGATTAGGATTCTAGACATTGAGTGGTCAATATATCCACATTTTAAAGCTACTAAAATATACAAGTAACATTCAAGAGTTTAATTTTGATATACTGTTAATGTAAGGTAATTTATGCAGTCTGGTCAATTTTTTGCTGATCTAAACACTATGTAATTAGATACCTAAAAACTATTTTAGTGCATCAAAATTAAATTTATAAGCTTAATTTATATCTCCTTGAAAATATACAAATATAAGAATCCTTCAAAATTCTCGTGTCTTTACGTGAATTCACATTGCAGAATGAAACCAGAATCGAAAAGAAAGAGTGACGAAGCCCACACTTATAGCCATGAAAAACCTTCATGCTTTGATAGTTTTGCTGAAATGTCAAACGCTCTGTTAAATTCTGATATCACCATAAGAAACCAAAGTTCTCCCAATATTCTTGGTTCTGCAACTAATCAAGATCCTAATTCAATTCAATCTCTCTCAAAAGGTTAGTGTTTCATTTTTTCTTAAATTTAAATTCAATTATAATCTTGAAATCATTGTGAGTATCTTTTTACTTTTTTATTATAAATTTAAACTTAACATGTGTAACAGATTGCTACGACTTTAATAATTTATGGAAGACATTGAATTACATAGAGAAGAAGACTGCAAAACGCATAATCGTCGTTAAGAGGGTTGATAAGAAAAAAGAAAAGAAAATGAAGAGGAAGAAGGAGAAGGAGGAATTTCAAATAATAAAATTCTTGACAATGAACCCAAAGAAGCCGTTTGAAAGCATTGTAAGAGTAAAAGGTGGAAACAGAAAGGAGCAAAATTCAGAGAAAAACTCAGATAATCAATTTGGCTTGGAAGAGTTTATTGATGCTGTAAATCATGGAGGCTTTCATCTTAGAACAAGGATTCATCTTAAGAATAAGAATACCCAACAAAAGAACCAAAACACAAATAAATTTGGTTAGTTTCTATCATCTTTGAAGAAGAGATTTTTCTTCTAATTTAAACAGTGACTCTATGTCCGTCAAGATTTATATTTCTCTTACTTTTAGTGTAGATAAGAACTTCTAACCGTGATATCATGATGAAATCTTGTTAGATATTATTCAATTTGTTTTTCCTGTGTTTTCTCTTGCTTTAAATTTAGTGTTTAAAGATTTTTTTAACCATTCTTGTAAGATATTAGTCAATTTGTTTTTCATGTGTTTTCTCTTGCTTTTAGTTTTAGTGTTTAAAGTTTTTTTTTTGACAAATTCTTTTATATGCTGTAAAACGAGAGTGAGAAATTTGTATTTGGTAAAAGATGATTTTTTTTTTTCAGAGCCGCGAAAATAAGCTAAATCCATTTAAATGAATAGATTTTGCCTCTAAAATTAAATTCGTTTAAATTTCGGGCTAAATGGGCTGAATCCGATTAACCCGAAAAAAAGAATGGGTTAAACGGGCTAGTCCATGGGCTAAACGGGTGGCCCATTTATTTTTTATATTTTTTTCAAAAAAAAAGCATTTTTAGCCGATATTTTTTTTATTTGACCGAATATATGATCCATCAACTAAAATAAATATTATTTTTAAAGGTTTTTAACCTAAAAGTAATATTTTTTATTAAAATATTTTTCAAAAAATAAAATCAAATGATAAACGAACTGGTCCGTTTAACCTATCGAACCGACCATAAACGGTCCGAGTTAAAAAATTCTGGCTCATGAATAAAGCGGGCTTAAAACAGGTCAGCCCATTTAACCCGCAAATTTAACGGGTCGGGCCTAAATGGATTGGGCTAGCCCGTTTGATAGCCCTAATTTTTTTAGAGTTAATGCTTAGATTGTTTTTTAAAATTGCATTTATATTTTAGAGTGATCCCAGCATTTAGACAAGATGAATAAGGGTAATGTTTTGACAGTTTCGTTATATATTTTTATTTTGTTGGCACCCAAATTTAATTAAGTTAGTTTAAACTCAACAAAAATTACTCACACAACGTGCGTGTGAAATCACACACTTCTTTTTCTAACATAAATTGTTTGAATGAGTTTTTTAAAAAGAGTTATTTTTTTAGATGATTTTTTTCTTAAAAAAAATAAGAGACAAAATTTGATTTATATTCAAATGTAAACTTATATTTTTTTATTGGTCAAGTGGTTAGTTCATTTATCCATTTAAGCACGTATTAAAAATTTAAATCATGTCTTATATATACAGCAATTCATTAACCAACAAATTTTAAATAAAACTCAAAACCCTAATTCGAATGTACTATACGGTCTTACCCAATGGATTTTGTCTGGATTTAAGTCATATTTTGGATCAGCGGAACTTGATCCATGTATTTCTCTAAAAAAAAAAATTTTCTTTCGCGTTAGAATTTATATGGGAGAAGTACAGGCCGAACAAAAGAAAGAAAATAATAAAATAACAAAAGATATTTTAAAGATATTTAATTTTTTTAATTAAAAATAGTGACTCTAATATTTGCAAAATAAAAATCGAGAAGCACCCAACACCAATAGTATTTCTTGTTCGTCATATCCATGGCACAATAGTTCTGAGGTAAAGATTGTTATTGCTTCTTCTTAGTTAAGGTATGTTGCACTACAATTCCTCCATCCCTTATTCTCTTAATTGGCACATTATTCTTTTGATAATGATTTTCTTCTCTTTTAATCATTTTGATGCCTGTAACCATTAGAGGTCTTAGTCACATTCTGAGTTCTAACATTATGTGATCCAGAATTTCACATTTTTTACATACCTCAAAATCCATAATTTTTGTATTTTTTTTCAATTTTTTTGGTAAAAAAAATGATAGAAAAATATAAAATAGATGGACTCAAATGAAATTACTATATGAAAAAATATAAATATTTTTATTTAAAGATTTTATTAAGTATCTGCTAAGATTATTTAAGATTATTAATTGTTTTAATAAATAGAACACATTATATATTAGAAACTTTAGATATTTTCAATTTCTATATTATCTTTCTACGTTTAATACTTCGATAAGTATCATAAAACTATCTTTTAGGAAAATTCTTTATTTTAAATCTATGTTTAATACTTCAATAAGTATCCTAAAACTATCTTTTAGGAAAATTCTTTATTTTAAATCTTTTAATAATGACTTTAATTAAAAAATTCTTTAGCTAAATTCAAATTAACATTGAATATTATTATTAAAAATTAAAAGATATACTTTGAAAAACAAAATATCGTTATTAATCATAAATTAACAACCATTTACCAATTTATTTTATAATATAGTAGTATATATATTTAGGTTAAGAATCAATCATGATATATTTATATATATTATTTTATATATTTTAAAATATATTTTATATAAGTAGTTAATTTTTTTATATAGTTAGCATAATTAATGTATTTTTATAAGTGATTTCTTCTGTTAAAATAATAATTTTTAACTTTTAAAATCTAGAAGTAGTTCTCTACGAAATTAAGCAGTAACAACTTTTCTTTTTCGGAAAAAAAATGTCTCCTTTTAAAGAAATAAACTAAATTAAATTAATCTACATTTATCAGATAAGATAACAACCATTAAAAAACTGTTTTAACCCCAAAAAGATAAAATAAAAATCGGTTTCAAGATATCAATTATTTTCGGTATTCAAATTTTGAAGTCAATTTCGATTCCATTCAAATCTTTTTTATATAAGATTCTTCAAGAACTCTTATATTACTATTGTCCTCTTCCAAGTGAATTCACACTACACCATGAAGCCAGAATCGAAAAGAAAAGGGATGACAAGTCTTCATGCTTTGATAATTTTAGGTGAAATGTCAAAAATTTTATTTTTGGTGAAATGTCAAAAGTTCTATTGTGACTTTTTTTTTAATAAACATAGTTATTAAAATTGGACCGAATTGAAAAATTAGACTTTAAATTTTAAATTTTAAATTTTTGATTATATTTTATTTTTTATTTACAAAAAACGGAATTAATCGGTTCAACTAGTAATTTATCGATTAAACTAATGATTCAATGACACAATAATCTAACTGGTTCGATCACCGAGTTGGTTCCGAAAATTATGGCTATAATAGATTGCTATAATTTTAGTAGCTTATTGACTACATTGAATTGCATAGAGAAAAAGAACATGACCCTTTTGATCCGGATTGGGAGAATTCAAAAGATAAAAAAAAAGAGCGAATGCTACTGTGTAGATATTAAATTTTTTTTTACATGTATAGATAAACAGATGTCAAAATTTTAAAGTGTTGTGGCATGTGAATTGCTACAGTATATTCTAATGTACTCTGAAAAGTCACACTCACACGTTCATATTTCTTTATAGTAATAAAACTCACATTCTTAAAAATTTGTTTTTTCTTGGCGCCATATTTAACTTTGCTTATTGTTAATTATCAGCTAACAAAAATTAATCATTAAGATTAGTAAAAAAAATAAATATTCCTAAATTGTATTTATGTTTTTTTATTGTCGTTATTTTTTATTTCTTTAGTAATTAATTAATAAAAGCATTCCTCTAAAAAAATTCACTTGGTAGAGGCACAAATATTTTTTTACAATAATGAAATCACTCTTATATAATTTCTAACAAAATAACTAATTAAACATTTTAATGTACATGTATTTATACTGAAAAAAATAATTAAAATTATGTCTAAAAATTATCTACTAAATCACTTTATACTATTTTAATATGTATAATAATATTACATAAAAAGATGAAAATAAATAAACGATATATAAGTATATTATTTTAACTAATTTAAAAAACTATTTAATATTTTATATATTATCTTAATTAATTTTTAATAAATAATAATATATACTATATCTAAATTTATTTTAAAAATATCTGTTAAGAATAAAATTAGACACGCTGACATGTGGTGGTATTTAGGCGTGTCCAAGTGTGTCGGAGAAGAATTTTTTACTTTTTATTAAGATACGGTTGGACACACGCATATCGAACGACTATTGGTGAGTGTCGTATCCAAAATGTGTCTGACACGCGAACACGGTAACTCAGCAAAATATCTACTTTGAGTAATCAGCTATTATTATTATTATTATTATAGCAAAAAAACTAATATTAATAGCAAAAAAACATTAAAAAAAGACACATGACATCTTTGAGTTTTTTAATTTTAATATGGGGATTCTGATGGAGTCTAACAGCGTTATGAAGGTTTAGGGTGTATTACGGAAATGTGACGGCGGAGTAAAACAAATCGGACGGACCGATTTGGTGGGTAGAAATCGGATGGACCGATTTCAGGGTGGAGATGGGTCGCAAATCGGTGGCACCGATTTGAGGACAATGGCCAGGTGTCACACATGCACCCAGGTCCTGGTTGGCCCGTGACACTCCTTCTCCCAATTCAAGTGATGTAACCCCCTCCCAACCTATCACTTTCACTCTTCGTTGGATCTCTCTCTCAACCCCACACTTTACTCTCTGAACCCCATCTCTTTCCCTTCCTTGTTCCCCATTGTTGAACCACAAGAAAGGTTCAAAAAATTTTGAAGAAAATACCAAAAAAAAGAAAAATTAAAGATGTAAATCAACCGGAACTTCATATTGTCAACTATCTTGGGCATCCAGATTATGTAAGTTTTTAATTTTTTTTAATATTCTAATTTATTGATAATAATAGTGATAATAGTAGGTTTTAGTAGTAATAGATATTATAATGACACTAAATAAAAATTAATTTGATCATATGTGTGTATAACTATTTATTGTTTATTAAGTAGTTAGAAATAGAAACTAAAATAAAAATGAATCCTGTATGTTGTATATCTGAAATGGTTGGATTTAAATGTAACCGTTGAGTTGGAAAGAATGAGAAAGAAAAATGAGATCTGTATATAATAGATTGGAGTAGATTGATATGTTATTGTTGTTATTATCTTATTAGTATTAATAATTGAGTTTAATAAATTATTATGATTAATAGTAATAACAATATAATAAATTATTTTATTTATGATGACTAATAATTGAATTTTAATTCAGTAAAATTTAGACAATAAATTAGTAATAAGTAAATTTAGATTAAGAAATTAATAGTATATTGTGTTAGGAATAATAATAATAATGATAATAATAATAATAATATTAATAATAATAATAATAATAATAAATAATAAAATAGTATGCTGTTTAAAATAATAATAATAATAACAATAATAATAATAAATAGAATAGTATGCTGTTTAAAATAATAATAATAATAATAATAAAGTTAGTTAGAATAAATTAAATCCAGATTAGCTGGGGTATTTTTTTTAATAATCTGATTTATTGATAATATTAGTGATAATAGTAAATTTTATTAGTAATATATATATATATATATATATATATATATATATATATATATATATATATATATATATTATAATGGCACTAAGTAAAAGTTAATCTAATCATGTATGTGTGTATAATTATTTATTGTTAGGTATTTAGAAATAGAAATTAATCATGTATGTTGTATGTCTGATATGGTTGGATTTAACCGTTGAGTTGGAATTTTGTTAATAGTTATTGGTTAAAATAAAATTAAAGAAAGAATGAATGTGATGTGATGAATGTAAGGAATGAATGAATGAATGAATGAATGAATGAATGAGGAAGGAGAATGAGATGTATACATAACAGATTAGAGAAGATATTGATATGTTGTTGTTGTTATTATTTTATTAGTATTAGTAATTGAGTTTAATGAGTTATTATGAATAATAATAATAACAATATAATAAATTATTTTATTTATGATGACTAATTATTTTATTTATGATGACTAATAATTGAAAGATTGTTGTATCATTTACTGTGTATGTTTCAATGCAATTATGATTGGGGTTAGTTATAATGGACATGTTAGGATAATTTTGTTTTTGATAATGTAGTTATATTATGCTGGTACTTATAACGGAGATTTGATATTGTAGGGTTTACGGATGTTAATGTGTGAGCATTATAAGCCGCCGGATCGATACAACGAAATTGTTGAGTCACAGTTACGCGAGACTGACTTTTATTATGTTTCTCAGATTGGAGTGGTCCAATGTCAGTCAGCAATGGTTAATGCTCTGGTTGAGAGATGGCGGCCTGAGACTCACACTTTTCACTTTCCGGTTGGTGAGTGTGCGGTGACGTTGGAGGATGTGGTGATGATTCTCAGTCTGCCGACAAATGGACTTCCAGTTACAGGACCGACAATGAGTAGTTTTGAGGCATTGGAAGCCGAGTGCTTGCACCAATTTGGAGTTGCACCGAGGAAGACAGACTGTAGAGGGAGCTTTATAAAATTAACGTGGTTTAGGGGTTTGAAAGATCGTATAGTGTTGAATGATGATGTTCACATTCAGATGTATGTAAAGGATGAGGATGAGGATGAGGACGAGGATGCGGATGAGGACGATGCTGTTGATGAGGACCCAGCGCCTAGTGCAGGTAAAATATTTTATTGTTAATGATTTAGTCGTTCATTATGAATGTCTATTAGTAGCTTCATGGTAAATTTTTATTCGCATTACATATTCAAGTACCATTTGATTACTAGCATCCAATTGGTAGGAATTTCATTATGAATGTCTATTGTATTATTTTGCTAGGTACAGCCACAAGTGAAAAAAGTAAAGGTTACAACCTTAGAGCTGATCCTCCACGTCGGAGTGCGAATCGGTATACACCATCCGCCTTTAACAAGATTGCCAAGAAGTGCAAAAAGTTATACAAAGATATGAAGTGGGGACCGAGGAAGTAAAGTTGTATGGATTAACTTTGTTTTTAACTAGGTAGTTATCAGTAATTAAAAAAAAAACTTGTAACTATGAAATTATTGAGTATGTTACTATTTGGGTGTTGTTACTTATTAACTATTGAGTATGTTACTATTAAGGTGTTGTTATTAATTATTGATGATGTTACTATAAGGGTGCTGTTACTTATTAATTATTGAGTATGTCACATTGGTTGTTATTAATATTTGATTAAAGTCTATGTAACTTACGTTGTCATTACTATTTTTCCATGAAGTATGTTAATGACGTTGGAAATCACTACAAGTACGAAAATTAGCAAAAGTTTAACCAAAAGTCAATGTCGTACATAAATTCAAATGAAACGTAACAAAAGTAATTACTAATCGTCGGCTGGTCCAGCACTAGGTCCACCAATTTGACGACATCTACTTCGACTATGACCCTCGCCACCGCATTGCTTGCATCGCCTAGGGCGACGCAACATACGAGTGTCCATCTCATTCAAGAAGCGGGTCTTCTTCGGACGACCTTTGGCAACACGTCTGAGGAACGGGTTTCCAACGAATCGAGGCCCGTGGTAAGCAGGCCATGTTGCAGGATTCCCCAGTGGCCTAAACCTAGCCCTGTATACTCTTCGAACTTGGTCCATCTTGTATACATCATGAACGTACACTTGCCAATCCAACCGCTGGTTTGCACAACATGCAAACACATGTCGACACGGAATTCAGTCAACCTGGAATTCACCACAGTCGCAACGACGGTGGCGTAGGTCAACTGCATACTCAGCCCCACTTGGCATCTCGCGTACCTCGAATACCTCATTCTCTCTATCAAAACAGCTATCTTGTATGTTACTCGATGCTCGTTGATTTGCATGCAGCTTGGAGGTCACCACCTCAGAGAACACAAGTCCATTATTAATTTGGGCTTCAACCTCGGCTCTTTTCCTTGTGAACAACTCGTTCAGTCTGTAAAATGTAGCCTTAACAAGGGCAGTCACCGGGAGATTGTGTGCACCTTTTAAGACGGAGTTGATGCACTCCACAAAATTGGTCGTCATATGACCCCACCGGTAACCACCATCAAATGCCAAAGCATACTGCTCACGTGGGATCCGATCAAGCCAGTTGATGTAAGCCTCACCTCGTTCCTTTAATCGTTCATAGCGCATCTGGTATTCCTTGATCGTCGTCGAGTATCCTATGAAAAACATTTAGTCAACGATGGACATCATTATACTTTCTTGTACTTACAATCACATCAAACTTCATTGTTTTCAAACTTACCAATGTTGATGATGAGCTTCTGCAAGTAAGGTGCCTTGAACTTCCTCAAGAAGTTTGACTCAATATGCCGGATACAAAACATATGGAATGCTCTAGGAGGAGACCAAGCACCATTACTTCTTTCAATAGCTGACCTAATAGAATCGTGTCGATCAGAGATAAGTCCCACTCCATCACGTGTCACCACATGTTGACGCAAGTTACTCAGGAAAAAGTACCATGCATCCGAAGTCTCTCCCTCCACTATGACAAATGCAATAGGCACTATGTTGTTATTACCATCCTGTGAGACTGCAACCAATAAACAACCTTTGTATTTTCCATACAAATGAGTCCCATCCACCTGCACCACTGGCTTGCAGTGTCTGAAGGCCCTTATACAAGGATAATAGCTCCAAAAGACTCTATGCAGTACACGTATATCAGGAACCAAATCATCCCCCTGGTAAGCAGGCATTGTTTCAAAGTGAACCACTGCTGATGGCTCCTTTTGACACATGGCCTCAAACCATATGGGCAAAGCTTCATACGATGCTTCCCAACCACCGAAAATTGATTCCACCGCCTGCTGCTTTGCTAACCAAGCCTTGCGATAACTGATGGTGTAGTTAAACTTTGACTGAACTTCAGCAATGATTGATTTCACCTTTATAGACGGGTCAACTTCTACCAACGGCTTAATTGCTTCTGCAACTGTCTTCTAATCCAGCTTCGAATGGTCTTGAGAAATAGTTGACCTGGTACACGTGTGACTTCCATTGTACCTCCTTATCTCCCAACAGTACTTCTTCTGCATTTTGGTTACCCTGATCAACCAGTCACAACCATTGCCATATTCTGTACATTTGGCATAGAATGTCGTGGGTTCCGACTCATATACCCGATAGTCTACACTTCTTCGGATGGTATAATCTTTCATTGCCTTGATTACTGCCTCCCTTGAACTGAATTTCATCCCCACTGTGAACTCACCATCCGCCACAACAGGAAGGGCTGCATACATCAAAAGAAAGAAATCCTTTATTATGTCCTCAGTAATAAATTACTTACTACAACTCAAATACTAAACACACTAGAACTATATAAGCCTATAATAGTCTTTTTTTTTCCTCTGATCTATCTACGCAAAGAACCACTAAATACAATTCATAATAAAGAACTACCTATTAATAAAAAAATCAAACGCTATGCTCACAAATGACTATCCACATATGCTACGCATCTGAATTATTTATCAGCTACATCAGAGTTTCACATGTCTATCTAGCTTTACGCACCTGAATTCATATATTGCGGAAACTCCGGTGCGTGCATAGCCTCCAAATCCAACGACCGCATGAAAGAAGGCTCCTGAAACGGACGCGGGTTTGCTAGTGCATTTGCAACTTCTGCCACATCTGCGTTCATATCACCGCCAGTTTCATCTTCGTATTCACATGGACCAACGATCTCGTAGTTACTTTCAAATTCATCCTCGCTTTCACTATTATAATCTTCCAACTCAATGTTACGGTCTGCTTCGGATTGCTCAAACTCAATATACAACTCGATGCACGACATTCGGTGGCGATTATCCATATACAATGAAAACATTTCATGCATACTCGCTTCATCTGTGACGTACTTGGTCTAAAATTGAACGAACCCACCAAACACAGATAACGGATACCGGTACAAAATACACGATACTCTCCTAAATCTTTGAGAATCTATCTTCTCACAAATCACCCCTTTCAATTCCTCAAATGATAATGTGAACGGAATAACAATATCTAATGGATTCTCACACACAAATTGAACCCCCTCATATGTTTCCAGTAAAATCTGCCCGTAATAATAAATCTTCAACACAACTCTATCATCCATAATAGTATACGTACCTGACTAAACTCACTATTCCAGAAATTTATTCTACTTCAACAGGAAGGGAAAAAGAAAGAAAAATGAGAGGAGGAGACGGAGAAAAGCTGGGACGAGGAGATGAAGAACAGCTGGGACGGCTACGAAGAATTGAATGGGACTTTGTGATACTTTTCATTTTAGGAATGCACTTACAGGCAAATCGTAGGGACCGACCGTGTTCGTATCGAAATTTGTGCACACCAGAAATCGGTGGGTCCGATCGGTCCCCTCCGGGATTAAAACAAAAATTCCCGGTCCCCAGAAATTGGTGGGTCCGATTTCCTCCCTCTTTGTAAACCCACAAATCGGTGGCACCGATTTCTAGCTCAACAACCTCACACAATTCGGACCCACCGATTTGTGTTCCTTCCTCAACTTGCTTGAAATCGGTGGGTCCGATTTCTTTCCCACAAAATTCCAAACTCAACGCCGTCATAACAGTGTAATTCACCTGTAATGATCATAATCCAGCTAAACTCACACCAATAAATCATATCAAAAAAAATGAGCCGACATCTTTTCGTAATCATCTAATTAAAGTATGTTAAATTACTCAAAAATCTTTGTTATTAAATAACTAACTAATACTATAAACATCTCAATGTCCTGACTCGCTACTGTAATTATTTTTTACAAAACAAATTCTTGAATTTGTGTGGCTCCCAATGCTGTGAAAAATATTGTCTTTAATTTTCGTTCATCGTAGCAAACTATATTATAAGTTTGACACCTGTTATTTATGTTTAAAAATAATTTAACATCTAAACGCTAGCATTTGCAAAAAAATGAGAAGAAAGAAAAAATTTTAATAAAGTTCATGTATGTGAAATCAAACAAGCTTCTTAAAAAAATTGTAAGAATAATAAATAGAACAAAAAAGGAGCAAATTTCAGATAATGAATTTAGTTTAGAAGAATTTTTGGATACTGCCAGAGATAAAAGTTTTTGTAATACCCGGTCTAACCGAAATTAATTAAATAATGAGTTAAGTAGGAGCGAATATGGTTGGAAGATTTGGCAATTGGAATTTGATGATTTAAATATGATATTTGGATTCAGTGAATTTTTTCGAGTCGGAAGACATAGTTTTCTGCGTAAAAGTGCACAGTGGAATTTTGACCGGCAGTACTGGCTGAGACCTGTCAGGTACTGCAGCTGAGAAAGTTGATTATGAGTAAATAAGATTAAGAAATGAGGAATTATAATTAGAGGAGGTAGAAATATTTGAAGTGCGATTTAGAGCGCTAATGTTAAAGGTTTTGGTCCAAAATTGGGCCAACGGACAAAAATAAGTGAATTGGGCCTAAGTGGGCCCAAGACCCAACATATATAAACATTAGTTATGAGCATTTCAGCTCATTTTTACCCTAAAAGAGTAGTGTGGGGCGCTGATTTGAGAAGAGAGAAGAGAAGAGAGAAAACCTAACTCTCTTTGATCTTCAAACCACCATAACTTGAGCTACGGAGCTCCGATTGACGAGCCGTTTGCGGCCACGCGTCGCTCTTCTCATCCTCTACATTTCTATCTAAGTTTTGTGGTGAGTATTCCATTCATCTCTGCCCAGTTTTCGAATTTCCCCACTGTTACACATTTTTGGAAAGTTAGTGTTGAAATCTTGTGATTTTGGGTGTTTAGGGATACTCCAACATGGATTCTAAGTGGGTTCTATCCCTACTTCATATGGGCTGAGGTGAGAAGTGCTCAAACCCTTGTGATTTATCATTTTTATGAGCCCTAGGTTGATGTATGTATGTGATATTGGTTATGTTAGTGTATTTGGTGATTTTGATGCACAATTGGGAGGTTGGTATTGCTTGTGGAGCTTTGGTGAGGCTTGGAGCTAAGGTTGGTGGAGACTCCCAAAGAAGAGGCTCAATTGATTTGGCTACAAGAGGTACGGTTTAAGTTTCATTTAAGTACCGTGTGGTGTGATGAGAATTCCTAGGCTAGATGCCCCTAGGATTAAGTTTGGATTGTGTAAATGGTTGATGCTAATATGCATAGTTGGTATGTAATGTGAATTGATGATTGGGTTGAGAATTGTGTGGCCTTGTATGCTTGGTGTATTGAAAATTTGATGTTTTGGGTAATGAGTATTGATTTGTGATTTATGCATTTAAATTGTGAAATTGGGCCGGAGGCCGTATATTTTGGGCCGGAGGCCGGAAAGAGGTAAGGAAGGTAAGTTGATGTGTGCATTGTATGATGACACAAGTGATTGGATGAATTTCATATAATGAATATATGAATGATTGGGTTGGTTATTGAATAATGAGGTTTGAGGAGTTGAAGTGTGGAAATTGGTAAATTTTGGGTGAAATAGTATAGATGAGGTATGTTTGATTTTGGTTGAGATATATTATGTGGTCATATATGTGAGTATGATTATTGATGCCTTGATGGTATGATAATGCATGAGAGATATGTATGTTGTGATATATGCTTGAGAAATGATTAAGGTTGATTTGGGGGTGAAACCACGTGATAGTGAGTATGATATTGGTTATGTATAATGATGGTTGATTGGAAATAGTATTGTTGGAAATTGGGATGAGGAAGGATGTATGACATGTTGATATGTTTGTAATTTAGCCATTTGTTTGAAATAGGTAAAGATGGTTATATGGCGGTTTGTGAATTGTGGTAAGGTGTTAATGTATGAGTCGAGGAGGCTTGATGTTGATTTTGGTATATTTTGATTGGTTTCAAAAGGGTTGAAATTGGCATGTTTTGGTTGATTTTGAAAAGAGTTGAAAATGGCTTGTTTTGAAAATGGCACTTTGTGGTTTTATATGAAAACATGGGTTTTGGGCATACTTTGACGGGACATAACTTGGACTACGGATCTTTGTTTTGTGCCAAATCTGTTTAGAAATGAAATTGGATCCGGGATGTCCATGCCGTTCGAAGAACGGGTGAAAAACGATTTAAAATGAGGAAGTTATGTCCGTCGGAAGATTGGGGGTTGAAGCTGTGTATTCTGCAGTTTTTAACTTAGAAAATTCTTAGCAGAATAGCCCCTTGCGCGTGGGCGCACTTGGCGCGTACGCGCCGATCTTCCAGAAAACGCCATCCACGCGTGCGCGTGATGTGCGCGGGCGCGCCGATAGTGCTGCACCCAATGCCCAGCCATTTTCCAGAGAGTTGTGCCAGAACTGTGCCAGCTTTGTGCCTGGGGCACGAGAGTATCCACGCGTAC
The DNA here is from genome assembly GCF_003086295.3 of Arachis hypogaea. Taxonomy (NCBI): domain Eukaryota; kingdom Viridiplantae; phylum Streptophyta; class Magnoliopsida; order Fabales; family Fabaceae; genus Arachis; species Arachis hypogaea. Next base: position 16,484,151 of record NC_092045.1, read on the forward strand.
GCGTGCGCGTCGATTTGGCAACTTTTTAATCCACGCGTTAGCGTGCATGACGCTTGCGCGTCGATGAGTTTTTAAGACATCCACGCGTGCGCGTGGAGTACGCGTACGCGTGGCATTGTTTTCATGCCAAAGTTGATATTTGAGTTTTAAAAGCCATATCTCATACTTCTAAGCCTCCGATCTCACCACTTATATCTTAAATCATTATGATATGCCTAGCTATTAGAAAAGGGCTAGTGAATGAGGTAACTTGCGAGTGAAGCAAGGGGAAAATGAATAATCAATGAGGATCATTAATGATTATGTGAGATGTGGAGGATGGTGGTGGAAGTGCTTGTTATGCCATTGGCCGAAGGGCCGTAATTGTTTATGAATTGGCTGGTTCTGGATTGAACCGTGAGCCGGAATAGCTGTGTATGCTATGAATATTGGCTGGTTATGGATTTAACCGTGAGCCGGATGGCTGATATGGATGTTGATCCATGGATGAGAATTCATGCATGTTTATGCTGAATTATTGATAATTATGATTTGCACTTCCACTATCTGAGATGCGAGTTTCCCTGGGTAGTAGCAGTGGCTAGTCCACTTGCTCCGGGTATGAGACGAAAAATGATGTTTATGATAAATGAGTTAATTATGGAGTTTTGAATGAATGTAACTCTGATACCTGGGTAGTAGTAAGGGTTGGGGTTCGTCCCACTTGCTCCAGGTTAATGTTTGAGATTTGATAACAATGAGGATTGATAATATGAATTGAGATTGAATGAATATATGCTTGAGATACCTGGGTAGTAGCAAGAGTTGTGGTTCGTCCTGCTTGCTCCGGGTCAATGCTTAAGATACCTGGGCAGTAGCAAGGGTTGTGGTTCGTCCCACTTGCTCCAGGTCAGAGATTGTGACGCCTGGGTAGTAGCCGCAGTAGTGGTTGTTCCACTGGCTCCAGGTTGAGCTGTTAAACACCCGCCTGGGTAGTAGCCGCAGTAGTGGTTGTTCCACTGGCTCTGGGCTGAGCGGGTAGTAGCAAGGGGGTTGTAGCTCAAACCTACTTGCTCCGCGAGGGGTGTTTCTGTCCATGGTTAGCTACCAGGACGTGTCGGGTTGGCTATATAACCGACAGATGATATCATCAGCCATAGGGCAGGCATACATCATTTGCATATGTTTGAATTGTTTGGGTTTGCCTATTTGTTTTGGATTTCTACATTATATATGCTATGTTACCTGATTATGTGCTACTTGTTCTACTTGTACCTTATTTGTGTATTACTTGTCTGTATTGCTTGTGTTTGTACAACTGAGAGATCCATCATGTTGGTGTCGGTGTATGTTGAGGGCTGTTCTTGATGAGATGAATTGATAATGCGGTTGCATGATGATGATGATTTTTGAATGAGATCATTTGAGCCCCCTGGGTAGACGCAGTGATGTGATTTCACTAGCTCCAGGCGAAGGTATGATGTATTGATATAGAGTTGCTGAGGCAGAACAACTGGTGATGGTTTTGCTTATGATTCTGAGTTTGATTCGTGGAAGAATCAACGAGTCGGGAAACATGTGTAACATGAACTAGATTTAGTATCCCCTTATGACAGATGCCTATTTATGGATTAGTGAGAATCTAGGCTGGATACTTGGTGAAAAGGAGTTTAGGATGCTTAGTGAGTTTTTATTGCAGTGCATTGTATTTATTTGGCACTTTTACCGTACTGGGAACCCATGGGCCCGGGGTTCTCATTCCGTATATATCTCTTGTTTTTCAGATACAGGTCCAGGTGCTCAAAGGTGAGCTGTGGTTCGTCTGAGAGCCGGCGAAGATCTTTATTTTCTCTACCTTGTGTTTTGCTTAGAATCTCTCCATTTTTGTTTTGAAGATTTTATATTATGTGTTGAACTCTTTTGGAACTTGCCTATAGAGGCTCTTATGTTTCCTTTGGGAGAGATTAGGATGTATTGTTGTCATCTGCTTTCATACTGTACCCTAGCCGGCCTAAACTTCGCGGGTCGCGACTAGTGGCTATTACTTATGTTATATATATATATCTATCCATTATCTATCTCTTAATCTCCTTTATGCCTTGTCCGTATATCGCTTTCGGCTTCACGTTTTACCTTTTCGTTGTCGAAACGTGAGTGACACGTCTTCGCGATTTTATTTCTACTCTTTTCAGGCTTCTCGATTAATACTCCTTTCAAAATTAACTATATTATATATTAAAAATCCACCTGAGAGTCGTACCACCGTAATATCATTGACTTATGACTCGAGCATAAGGATTTGAATATTAGGGTGTTACAGTTTTCGTCTTAGAATACGGATTTATATTAAAAGTAATAAGAATTTTTTTTAGAAAGAACTAAATGTATATAAATTCGAGGGAAAATTATCTAAATAAATTAAAATATAACTAAAATTATCAATTACAACTTTCTACAACTAGTCATCTGAATAAACTTTTTCACAATTTTATATAAATCGTTATAGAGTTTAGGGCTTTACGAGACACAAAGAAATTGCGATAGCCTAGTACGGAATAAGAAGAGAAGCTGATTGACTAAAAAATGCTACACACTATAGCGCCTATAGGAGGAAGCCACGGATTATACATAACTAATCTCTCTATATATAGTAGTAAAGGACAAATGTGAAGTAATTGAGTATCATTTTTTTTAAAATAAAAGGTGAATAAGCTCTAAATTAAAAAATTAATATATTTTATTCTGTCAAAGTATTACATTTTCTTATATCTTAATATAAAAAAATAAAAAATAAAAAACATTAATTTGATTGCTATATTAAAATAAAACCATTTAAAAATTTATACGATTTTTTTTATCAAAATAAAACTATTTATAATAGGAATTTTTTTATATTTTACAACTCTATTTTTATTATTAAATTTATACTCACATTGTGTGTAGTATAAAATCTTAATTTTAATTCTATTTTTTTCATAGATGATTTTGTTTTTATATAGTTTACTATTGTTTTATAGTACAATAAGTTCTAGACCCCAACAAAACATACATGACACATATTTCATATTTGTTTTCTATTTTCACCTATCATATCATACACAATAAAACACTAAGCACTAACTATACAATAATTTTTTCACTTACTATATCATTGACGATTAGATTTTTGACGGTTTAGAATTTCTCAAATAAAATCTCGTTGTAAGGTATAGTTTCTAAACCAAACAATAATCCTTTCATACAAAAAGTTGTTTGTCACTAGTACAAACCCCTAAATTTATAAACCGAAGTATTGGACCTCGGGTCGTTCTCCCTAGGAATTACAATAAAGTGTCTTGTTATTGGTTGTGAGTTATTTTGGGGTTTTGGATAAGAAGCATGAAAAGTAAATGGCAATGAAAATAAACTAACAACTAACAAAGCTCTTGGCAAGATATGAGAATTAGAAGTTCTATCCTAGTTATCCTTCTCAATTGTGATGAGAATTATCCATTACTCCCACTTAGTCAACCTCTAACCATGGAGGAAAGTCAAGTGGATGAATCAATTTGATTCCTCAAGTCCTAATCAACTCCTAAAGGAAAGACTAGTTTTAGAGGTATTCAAATCAATTAGCAACTTCTAATTATCAATCAACAAAAGGATTAGATAACTCAAGAGTCACTAATTACTCAACCAAAGCCAAGAGGAACAAAAGCTACACTAAAATCCAACAAAGCATTTCATCAAACACTTGGAAGGTATAAAGGAAAAGCATAGTAAATTGACAACAAGAATAGAATCTAGCAACAATTATTGCAAAGAATTAATCAACAACAATCAACAACATCACAATCACATGAATTATCTCAAATTGCATTATTGAAAGGAAATAAAGGAACAACAATCTATCCAAAACAAAATGAAGAATTACAATTACTAAAACACATAACTAGGAAGAGGAAGAGAAGAAGAGTGAGAATTGATAAAGGAAAATTGAATCAAAGCATGAATTAAACCTAGATCTAAGAGAGAGAGTAACCTAAACCTAATCCTAATTCTAATTCTAGAGAGAAGTGAGAGCTTCTCTCTCTAGAAACTAAAACTAAACTAATCCTAGTGAGTGTGTATGTATGTATGAACATGTGTTGTCAATCCCCTTCAATCCTTGGCTTTTATGTGCATTTTGGCGCCAAAGTTGGTTGCTGAAACCTCTCCAAAATCGCCAGGCACGTGTTACATAAATGAAGTCATGTGCCCTCATCGGCGCGTGCGCGCATGGTACGCGTGCGCGTCCTTAGCCTGTTTCGTAATGTGCGCGCGAGCGCCTTGTGCGCGTACGCGTGCATGGCCTGGATCAATTCTTTGGCTTTTTGTGCTTCTCTCCACTTGTATGCTTCCTTCCTTGCTTCCCTTGATCCATGTCTAGCCTATTTCAACCTGAGATTACTAGCAAACACATCAAGGCATCTTATGGAATCAAAGAGAAATTAGAATCCATCAAAATAAGGATCGAAAAGCATGTTTTTTACACTTAGGCACAAATACGGGAGAGATAACAAAACCATGCTAATTCATAGGCTAAATGTGACAAAAGGTTATCAAAATACTCTAAATTCAGTACACAAAAACCCGTCAAATTGGGGTTTGTCAATCATATATAACAAAATATTTTTACTTTATATTAATTTTTTTACACTACCAGTGTATGTGAAACGAATCCTAATTCATCATTTAAATGAGATAATTAAGTTTAAAATACAATTTCATTGTTCTCTCTTTGATACAATATAATAATTACATAGAATTGTAAAAAAATTTATTTAAATAACGAGTTACAGAAAGTTGTAATTGAATAATTTTGGTTACATTTCAATTTATTTAAGTAACTTGTCCTAAATTCGACTTATAAGATTATAATATTATGTATTGTCTTTGAACAACAGACATTTTTTTCCTAATTTAAATACTAGTGTCTTCAAAAATTAGGGTGTTAATCTAAATTAGAGTAAAGTGAAAATAAACTTTTAAGAATTTACATTTTGAATAGATTAGTCTTTAAAAAAAATATTAATAAAATTTTTTAACAATTACTTTAAATTAAGATTTTTTACTCTAATCATAGAAACTAATTAAAGATATTGTGTTTATAATTTATATCTACTATTTTAAAAAAATTTATGGGTATTTTTTTAAATAATTAATTTATCTAAAATATAAATCTTCAAAGATTTATTTATTATTTTACTCTCTAAATTAATATATCTCTTGTTTATAGAATAGCTAAAAAAAGAAATGAATTAAAAAATATTAGAAATTTTAATTTATTCTCTTAATTATTTTTCTAAATTATAAATAAAATTTTAAATTTTTTATCTATTTTATATTTAAAAAAACATATACAAATAATTTTTTATATATTTAAATATTATAAAAATAAATTAGTATTCCCAATTATAAATGATCACCTAATAAAAAAAAATCACAATACAGATTGTAATAAGTCTTATAGAGGCTGAAATTTTTGGGAGCCTTGTGCCTAAAAACTGAAAAACTCATGAGAAATATGGCAAAATACATTGATCAGGATATCTCTTTAAAGTTAAGTATGGGTTTCTATAAATACTTATAAATCAACCTTAACCTTTTGTTTTGGTTATGAAATAAACGCAAATGATTAAAAAAAAATAGAAATATAGGAGTTATAATTTTAATTTAATTCTTAAAATTTTTTTATTGTAATTTTAAATGATATTTTACAAAATTTTACTAAGTTTAATAATTTTATAATTTAAATTTTAATATAATTTCATATTTTACGTAACAATTTTATAATTTAAATTTAATATAATTTTATATTTTACGTATTTAATTTACTCCTTCAGTGTTATATAAAATCAGTTTTTAAACTTCACCAATTGTCTTTTTTTTCCTCTCAAACTAAATACACACAGGTTTCTTATATCTCTGGGTCTTTTTTCCCAACCTAGTAAATCTGACTTTAGGTACTATGCATGCTTCATTGATGCAAGAGATTCGAGCGATGAAGATGGAATGATCGGTGCGTGGTTCTCAAGAGTCCAAAGAGAATGAGGCACTGGGAGAGTAGTTTGAGCGAGGGAAAGCTAGTTCTTTTGGCTCTTCTTATGAATTTTCAACTCAGCTTTGTGTTCGATTAATTATTACTAGGTTCGTTATAGCTTATGCTGTTTCTATTAATTATTTGTATCACTTGAATAGTTACGAGTTGATTTTATTTACAAAAAGATAATATTTGATTTGCATATATAACAGAAAATATAAAGACAGTCTCAGTAAAATTAATTTAAACAAAAAAATAAATTCAAAAATTTGATTTTTTTATTTCTTTAACCGTAATTAGAAGAGGTTCCATTATTATAAATCACATTCATTTAAGAATTTGAGTCATAATTACTAAATTGCCATGGACTCTAGATTTAGGGTGAAGAGTTTTGCTCTTTAAAGTTTAAACCAAAAAATGAGTAATGAATCATAAGTCATGGCTAATTTTTTTGCATATAATGAAAGGTTTGGTGTAACGCCCGGTTATGGAGCTTATAGGTGCATAACACAGGTGTGACGACGATTAGATGATGAAGAGAAATCGGACGGTTCGATTTCTTGCAGATGTGAGGGGGCACAAATCGGACCGTCCGATTTATGCGTGTTGGATGCTGCGTGCAAAGAAGTCGAACCATGTGATTTGTTGCATGGGGGGATTTTCTTTTTGGCCACACCAAATCGGACCGACCGATTTGAGGGCTCCATTCAAAAAAATTCGCAGAGCACCCAAATCGGACCTAGTAATTTATGGGTTTCAAATTTTTTTGGGCGGGCTATTTAGTAATCGGATTGTCCGATTTTTTAGTTCAAAAAAATTCGAATGGCCATGCATGCGGTCGGATGGTCCGATTTGAGTGTGATATATATATATATATATATATATATATATATATATATATATATATATATATATACCTACCCAAGCTGACCAGCCCATTTCATTTTCTTCTTCTTCGGTGCTACAAGTCTCTAAATTCCTTCTCTGCAGATCTCTTCTTCTTCTTTGTAGATCTGTTCTTCTTTATTATCATGGATGATAGAGTAAGATTAAAAGTGTATTATCATGGCCAAATTTTATTACAAACATCGGAAGGAGTAAAATTTGTGTGTGAAAATCCGTTGGATATTATTATTCCATTTACACTGTTATTTGAAGAATTAAAAGGTGTCATTTGTGAGAAGATGGATTCTGAAATATCTAGGAGAGTGTCGTTTATTCTGTACAGATATCCTATATCTGTCTTTGGTGGGTTCGTTCAATTTCAAACGAAATACGTGACCGACGAAGCGAGCATGCAAGAAATATTTTCAGTGTATCTTGAAAGTAGGTCGCGTATCGTTCATCGAACTGTATATCGAGTTCGAGCAATCTGCAGCGGATCGAGATATTGAATTGTAAGATTACAACAGTGATAGTGAATAAAAGTTTGAAAATAACTACGAGATCATTGATCCGGGTGCAGACAGAGATCAAGCTGACGAGGCTATGGTGGCAGATGTGGCGGATGTGGCGAATGCACTAGCAAACCAGCAGCCGTTTGTGGAGCCGAGTTTCATGTGGTCGTTGGATTTGGAGGCCATGCATGCACCAGAATTTTCTCAATATGTAAAAGCAGGTGCGCCATCAATTTAAATTAAGATTTGTTAAAGTATGATTTGTGCACGGATTTTGAGTTTAGGACAAATAGTTAAGACAACGGTAAATAGGCATAATATAGCATGTAATTAGTAATTGTTTAATGTTTAATTATGAAGTGAACATTTAGGCTAAGAAATGTAGCATTTTCCATCATTGTTGATAAAATCGGACTGGAATGGCTGGTTCGACCGGACCGGCCGTTTGAACTGGACCGGCCGGTTTGACCAGACCGGCCAGTTGGACGGGACCAAGAATTAATGCCACATCCTCCAGTGTCACGGCACACTCACCAACCGAAAAATGAAAAGTGTGAGTCTCAGGGCGTCATCTCTCGATCAGAGCATTAACCAATGCCGACTGACATTGGACAACTCCAATATGTGAAACATGATAAAATCGGTGTCCCGTAAATAACCCTCCACTATTGGATTGTACCGATCCGGCGGCATGTAGTGGTCACATTGCAACATTCTAGAACTCTAAACACAAATATAATATTAATTAATTAACAAATTAAATTTAACAGAATCAAATTTTCATTATCAAATAACCAGTAAAACATATCCACAATCAATAAAAATAATAATAATAACAATACTGCTAAATAACTAACTATTATATTATATACTCATACTTAAGTAACTATTCAATTCTATTCTAACAAGATACATACAACAATAAATTAATCATTAATCCTTTATTAAATATTTATGTTATACTTATAACAAAAATAATTAATTTAATTACTTTTAATTCATAATATTTATTTTACTATCCTACGAAAGCTTAAAAATAAATATTATAACTACAAAAAATTATTAATTACTAACAATTAATGCTAATTAAATTATTTATTATCAGTTTATCACACGTATGGTACCAATCTTAATATTAGTGCTGTATTTTAATAATAATTAAACCATCAGTAGTACATAACAATTATTATTATTATTATTATTATTATTATTATTATTATTATTATTATTATTATCAATTCATTAATAATAATTATTTTATTTATTATATTTCTATTTTTAATAACAGTATTATTATTATTATTACTGTAATTATTCTATTAATAACAATAATTAATTTATTATCATAATGTACCATAATCTTTCCTTCTAAATAATATTATTACACTAATCCCTAATCTCTGTATTATAATCTAATATTATTAATTTTTAAAATTATTTTAATCAGATTAAAATATTTAAAAAATATTTTTACACTAATTTCTAACATTATCATCATAATAAACTATTAATCTCTAACATTATAATTATTATTTTAATTAAAATAAAATTTTTTAAAATAAAAGCTTACATAGTTAAAATGATTAAGATAATTAGCAATGTAGAGCTTCGAACGATTAACATCTTTTATTTTTCTTCTTCTAGGCATTGCTAAAAAGGAGTGGTCTAATTTTTTTTAACTCAAAGCTTTATCAATGGAGGGCCATGGAAGATGGGGGTGAGGTTGGAGGAGAAGAGATTTTTCATTGCTGCTTCAAAGTGAAAGGGAATGGGGAGGCATTCAATTAGTAAAGCATGTATACATCTTGGTGGGGGACACTTGCATGCGCGACACATAGCTGGGGGCACAAATCGGACGGTCCGATTTGTGTACCTTCCCAGTCCCTAATCGAACCGTTAGATTACTGACATCAAATTGGACCGTCTAATTTTTTTATTACAGCCGTCACATCTGTGTGAAGCACCATGGATGTCCATAACCGTGTTATACACCATCATCTCCCCAATATGTAAAATAAAAAAGTGTCATAAGTTGCTATATAAGCTGCTTTTCTTCCTCTAATACTTTTAGTTATTTATTATTGTAGAATTCTATTGTAAATTTAAGCTTGTTTTTTCAAAATTTGTTATATTTTATTTTAAAATTTTAACGGCTATCATATTTCAAAATTCAAACTATGTGTCTATGTCAAACTTAATAACATAAACTTTAATAATTATAAAATAGTTGTTGAAACACACGTCTCATCCGTTAAAAATAAGGTCTAATTTAATCTATTTCTTATTAATTGTAATATTTAATTATTTAAATTAGGAGTAGCAAGTGGAGAAGTCCCTCCGTCCCGCCGAAAGCCTGCTTTTTGGTGGGCTGGCCCGTTCTGCCTCACCTAATTGCGGGTTGGCGGCTTAAACCCGCCAAATTTTTATTTTTTTTATTATTAATTATTAAATAATATATATAATTTTACAATTATTTTAATAAATTTATAATTTCTAAAAGTATAAAAATTTATAATTTTTATATTCATAAATATTAAAGTCTTTGTAATTATAAATATCTAATAAACATAATTATAAACCAAGTTTTCATCCAAAACATAATTATAAATATTGTCTCCAAAACAAAATAAACATAATTATAAATATTATCTCCAAAACAAAATGAACATAATCCAAAACACTCAATTTTAATCTTCATTCTCTTATAAGTTAGGTTGGGGGAAGTTAGATTTTGACCAAAAAAATTGTAAAAATATCCCCTTGTAAAAAAAACACTAAACTCGGCGGAAAAGCCTACCCCACTTCGCTAAAGTCTGTAAAGTCTGTAGTTTAAGCGGTGCAAGTTAAGCGGACTTTTGCTATTTGGCGGTCCTAATTTTTCAGTCCGACCCAGCTTTTTTTGCAGGTTATGCGGGCTGACCCAATGGGTTTAAGCTCGTTTACCATCCCAAGTTTGAATCAATGACTGAGATTTATTAAAAGAAATTTAACAGGTCAACAATTAGCTCATTTAACTCGTAAAATAATATTGATTGAGAGATTTATTTCAGCTACATGAGTGGGCTACAGGCTCAACAAGAGAAAGAAAAGAACAAAACAAAAACCCAAAAAGCACACATAACATAGTAGCAGAGTGTTATAGTTTTTGAGGCAGTGTGTATATTGCAGTGTTCTAAAAACCGAATCGAACTGGTCGGTTCAACCGGGTTAACTGGGAACCGGTCTCCTAACCAGTTCGGTTAAAGTGAAAAACCGGTAAAAAATTGATCAAAACGATGGTTAACCGGTGAACCGTTTGAACCGGATAGTCTTTTACCGATTTTGAATTTTAAAAAAAATAAAAAATATATATAAAAGTATAAAACCCCCTCCCTTTTCTCTCGCACACACCCACAACCCACTAACCCAGTCACCACCCAACCCCTCTTTCTCTGTCTCTGATCTCCACACGAAACCCTAGCCACTCTCTTTCTCCCAGACCTCCAGCAGCAGCAGCCAATGACCAGCGCCGCTGTCACCGATGAACTCTTCTCCTCAGCCAGCGAGCCCCGCCGTCGCGATTCTCTTCTCCTGGATCGCTTCACCTCGCGTCGCCAGGTATGCTCGCTGTTGATGTCACCGCCTCTGTTTTCGTTGTCGTTGGCCACCTTGAAATCGTGTCTCTGTCGGTCCGTCCTCATCGTCGATCCCTCTCTCTCGCGCGTCAAGCCTGTCTTCAATCCCCTCTGTGTCCGAGCTCACTTTTCCTCTTCCATCGCCATCACTTGGATTCCTCCTTCACCGATCTTCAATTTACTTTTGCTTGTTTTTGTACTTTTTTTTGGTTTCTGATTTCTGAATCTGAGTTTGCTAATTTTTACTTAGCTTGAGTTTATGAATTTCTGAGTTTGTAAGCAAATCCCCATCCTACTTCAGTTTTCATTTTTGGGAGTTAATTGCTGTTTCTTGGATTTGATTATGTTGATTGTTGCTTGTTTGTCTGGGTTAATTGTTATTCTTTCATTGCTGTCTTCTGCATTTAATTTCTGTTGAGTGCTGCTGTATCTACTTTTTAGCTTTTTTTTATTTTGTTAATTAAATGAATAATCGGGTTTTTGTGATTCTGTTTTTGTAAGTTTTAAATTATGTTTTTGTTCTGTTTTTAATTTGTTACTGCAATTTGATTTCATAGTCTGTTTGTTTGATTTCATATGTTTTTGTAATTCTGTTTGTTTGTTCTAAATTATGATTATGTTTGTTCCAAATTTAAATTATGATTATGTTTGCAAATTCATTGGTTAGTGGGTATTACTAATTTGTTTGTTATTTTTTATTATTAGGTTATAAATTAAAATTTAAAATTTAAAATTTTATTAGGTTAAATTGTATTGAAATTTAAATATTTAAAATTATATATTAAATTTTTAATAAATTTATTTAATATTTAATTGAACCGGTTGAATCCTGATTGAATTCCGGTCGAACCATTAGACCAGTAAACCAGTCACCTCACTAATTTATTGACCAGTCTGATTCTCGCAACCTTAGTATATTGACGCATAACAGTTACCACATCACTTTCTCTAATTGCATATACCCACGTTCTTTGCATGATTGGTTTTTTTTATTTTATTATTAATAGTTTTAATTTGGTCGTGAATTCAGTATTTTTGTCCTTCAAATTGAGATTAGGATTCTAGACATAGAGTGATCAATATATCCACATTTTAATGCAGACTGTTTAATTATTTTTGTTAACTTAACATTATATAATTAAATACCTAAATATTGTTATAGTATATCAAAATTAAATTTATAAAATAAATTTATATCTTCTTAAAAATATACAGATATAAGAATTCTTCAAAATTCTCATATTCTTACGTGAATTCACATTGTAGAATGAAACCAGAATAAAAAAGAAAGAGTGACAAAATCCACACTTATAACCATGAAAAACCTTCATGCTTTGATAGTTTTATTGAAATGTCAAACGATCTGTTAAATTCTGATATCACCATAAAAAACCAAAATTCTTTCAATATTCTTGGTTCTGCAACTAATCAAGATCCTAATTCAATTCAATCTCTCTAAAAAGGTTAGTGTTTCATTTTTTTCTTAAATTTAAATTCAATAATAATCTTAAAATCATTGTGAGTATCTTTTATTTTTTTATTATAAATTTAAATTTAACATGTGAGAACATTAGTGACTGTATGTCCGTCAAAATTTATATTCTGTCCAAATTTATGTTTCTCTTACTTTTAGAGTAGATAAGAACTTCTAAGAGTCACCAAAAAAAAAAAGATAAGAACTTCTAATCGTGATGTCATGATGAAATCTTGTAAGATATTATTCAATTTGTGTTTCCTGTGTTTTCTCTTGCCTTAAATTTAGTGTTTAAAGATTTTTTTTAACCAATTCTTGTAAGATATTATTCAATTTGTTTTTCATGTGTTTTCTCTTGCTTTTAGTTTTAGTGTTTAAAGTTTTTTTTTTTGACAAATTCTTTTATGAAAAAATATTCACATACAAGTCTTTTTCCTATACAAGTCTTACAAGTTCTCAATATCCCTTATTCCTAAAACGCGCTTCTCTTGGCACGTATGCTTCACGCGTCTGCTTAACAGATTTTTCAATAAATCAACACGCAAATATATAATTTTCTTTTTCAAAAGGATTTCGTTTTCTTTTTTGAATTTCTTCTACGTTTTCTTGCCTTCTCTCTTCAATCTCTTTCGAGCGTTTCTCTGTGCCTTCTCTTTCGTGTTTTAGGTGCGTTTCTCCCTGCCTTATGTGCTTCAGATTTTTCGTTTCGTTTTGTGTTTATCTATTGTTTTTTGACATCAAGCTGTAAAATTATTTTTGAAGATAATGGATTATTTAACTTCTGATTCTCAGCTGAACTAGAGCGAAGTAGATTTTGAAACTGAATCCAATGAAGTTCCTGAGGTGTGATTTAGTTTTAGTTTGTAATTGAATCTAAATTTGAATCCGATTAGTAGTTTTTTGATTGTGTAGCTGAATAATCTGTGAACCTTGCCTGTGATATTTGCTGTTTGTTCTTCCTTATTTGAATTGAATCTAATGCACTAGTTCTCATTAGAGTCACAATAATTTTGTCCATTTTATATCAGACATTCAGGTGTAGATCAGTAATAATTGGGTGCATTTAAGGAAAGTTTGGGTGCATTTACAATTTATTACTTTTCATCTGACGGAGAGGGAATTGTCTTATTATTTTAGTTGAATTGTTTTACTTTTCTGTTTTAATATAGTGTATTTTGAGTGTAATTTTTGCAGACCTTCTATGCTATTGATGACCAGTTTGTCCCCAAGGTTGGAATGACTTTTAACATCTTTGAAGATGCTGCAAAATTCTACAAGGATTATTCAAAGGTTGCAAGTTTTTCTACAAGAGTTCGGTGCACAAATAAGAAGGAAAACGAAATTAATAATCAATTGATTACATGTAGCATAGAGGGAAAATAGAAATTGAAAATATCTCCGACTGAGAAGACAAATCTCTCAGCTGGTTTAAATTGTCCTGCAAGAATTTATATACACGTATTGAAGGATGTTGGCATTTGGATCATTTCGAAGGTTGTGTTGCATCATTCACATCCATGCTGTCCAGATCAAGCACAGATGCTCAAACAGCACAGGGAACTAAGCATGTCCGTGTGTCGTACAATAGAGAATAACGAGGAAGCTGGTATCAGACCTAACAAAACTTTCCAATCATTTGTTGCAACAGCCGGGTGTCACCGTGAGTTAAATTTTATCAAAAAAGACGTGAGGAATTACATCACTAGAGAAGTGCGGAATGTTTCTGAACAAGAGGATGCAAAAGAATTTGGGAAATACTTATTAAGAATGAAAAAGAAGAATCAGAATTTCTTTTTCGAGCTCGAACTCGAGGACGATCAGTCCATTAAGCTTATTTTTTGGGCAGATGCAAGGAGCATGCTGCCTGTGAGTATTTCAGAGATGTTATTTCATTTGACACTACCTACAATACAAATAGGTAACATGCTATTCTAGTTTATGATGATGAATTTTTGTTGTTTTATGAATCTGCTGCAGAGGTGTATATTGACAGTTTTTGGATGCACAGGATCATTATTTGGGTGCATTTTGTTGATTTTATTTTTGTTTTGTGGTAATCTGTTTCAGGTATAATCTGGTTTGTGGTTCTTTTATCGGGGTGAATCACCACAGTCAGCCAACACTTCTTGGATGCGGTTTGATGAAAAACGAAGATATTAACTCATTCAAATGGTTGTTTCAATGTTGGATTCATTGCATGGGAGGAAATGCTCCGAAAGGGATTCTCACCGATCATTGTGCATCGATGCAAAGGGCTATCGAGGCTTGTATGCCCACAACAATTCACCGTTGGTGTATTTGGCACATCACGAAGAAGATTCTAAGCAAATTAAACGGCTACAAGGGACACATCAAAATCGAACAAGAAATGAGCCAAGTTGTTTGGAACTCTCATACCAAAGAATCATTTGATAGGAATAGGGATGATTTTCTGCTGAAGTATGGTCTTGTGGACAACAAGTGGCTTTCAGGTAATGACGTTTAAAATATGTAGCAGAGGAGCAAATTGCATGTTTTTGGGTGCATTATAGTCTGATTTGGGTGTATTTTGCAGATCTTTATGAAGACCGTCATATATGGGTTCCAATTTATCTTGATCACCACTTCTGAGCTAGGATGAGAAGTACACAAAGGAGTGAGAGCATGCATTCATTTTTCAACAAGTTCATTACCCGGAACAGCTCACTTATCCAATTTGTCAAACAATACGATAATTGCCTTGGAAGCAGGGAGCAAACAGAGAGAGAATCGGATGCTGCAAATTTTCACACGGTCATACCGTGTGCAACAAAATCCTCCATTGAAGCTTAGTTTCAACATGTGTACACTCACCAAAAGTTTAAGGAAGTCCAAGTACAATTCAGAGGGAAGGCGAATTACATCACAAGATTAATGAATTCTGCTCTAGGCTATTCAGTATACGAAGTTGGAGAACAAGTTTCCAGCTCAATATTCAACAAGTTTGCGGTTACTTACAACTCAGTAGCAGCCCAAGTGAAGTGCCAATACTTATTATTCGAGTCAAGAAGGATATTGCGCTGTCACGCCCTAAGCGTGTTAAGCTTTGAACGAGTAACCCAAGTGTCACTGAGATATATATTGGAACGATGGAGCAAGAAAGTAAAGAGGTGACACACTTACATCAAGAGCAGCCACGACGAGCCACTGTTGGAGCCAAGAAGCACGAGGTTTGACGAATTGGTGTTTTGTTCGCAAAATACATGCGAATTTGCATCAGAATCCGAAGAGCTGACTGCCATTCTGCACTGTGTGTACCATAACGTCATGGTTGAGATGGAATAACTGAAAGCCAAAAGGAAGGGGACATATTCATTATCTCACGAAGATGCCAACTTAGAATCCGTTAACGAGCTTCAAAGCCCTCCGAGGGTTCGAACAAGAGGACGTCCCAAAAATAGGCTAAGTTCAAAGTTGGACAAATAGATTGCAAATGTCTCAAAGAAGAAGAAAACGGAAGCTCCCATCGAGGTAAAGTGATGTTCTTTAAATAGGTGGTAATTGAGTTTAATTATTTTGTTAATAGTTTTGCTAATATGGGAGTTTATTATTTCCAGTTAAACCTTTTTGATGCTGCATCAGTGGTGCAACCAAATTCCAACAAATATCACGGACATGTTATGAATTATCAATTCAGTGATCCAGCTGTAGCAAATAGGTTTTTGAGTGTATAGTTAAAGGATATTGGTGTAAAGCTCAGCTTTTTGGATGCATTTTTGAACATTATTGTATTTGACATTTTAATTTTATATTTTTCAGATGCTGCTGTTTATATTAAAAGTTAGTGTTCTTTTTTTTTAGGGTTTAGGATTTTAGGGTTTTAGGGTTTAGGGTTTAAAGTTTAGGGATTTTAGGGTTTAGGGTTTAGGCTTTAGGGGTTTGGGTTTTAGGGTTTAGGTTTTAGGGTTTTAGGGTTTAGGGTTTAGGGTTTAAGGGTTTAGGTTTTAGGGTTTAGGGTATAGGGGTTTATAGTTTATGGTATAGGGGTTTAGGGTTTTAGGGTTTAGGGTTTATGATTTAGGGTTTAGGGTTTAGGATTTAGGGTTTAGGGATTTAGGGTTTAGGGTTTAGGTGGTTTAGAGTTTAGGAGTTTAGGGTTTTAGGGTTTTAGGGTTTACAAGTTTAGGTTTTATGGTATATATTTGGGTGTATTCGGGTTATATTTGGGTGCATAATTCAAGTAGTTGGGCGTATTAGTTAGTTTTGGTGTTGTTTTTCTTTATTTTCTATATACCTGTAATTTACAGCTTTTGAATACAGCACAAACAGTTTATTTATGCAAACAAATTTTATAATACAATTGCACTATATATTCACAAAATTTACAAGTGTTCAAACTATTTCAAGACTACATACAACTGAAGTTAATCACTGTCACTGTCAATATCATAAGAATCTACTTGACAATATGGACTCAACAAAGTTGCAGATGGCTTCGACAATATCATTGTTTCACTTCCCTTGATCACTGCATCTCTGTCACGATTCATGTCATAGAAAAGAATTCGGAAAGTATATTCAACTCTGAAGTGGTCGACCTCTACCTATAGTTTGAAAGAATATTATTTGAATTAACTCTGTTAATTTAGAAAAGTAATAGAGAGTTATATAGTTTTAAATAGAAATACCTGAGTCCAATTATCCTACTCATACTTCTCCTTTTTAACGTTTTGAGGCTCGATTATTTCAAGCCATTTCATGACATAAATAGCACAATCATAGCTGAAAACCAAAAATAATTTAGCAAATTAAAATAGGACAGCAATTGAAAACATAATTTTTCAGAGTGAAAGATCTGTACGGTGTTTTTTGGCCTGAAATGTCAATGTAAGGAGGCTCAATTTCACGATCTTTTCTCTTGAGAGGTGCCCCAGCATATACCCTAATTCTTGAAATCACATACCTCTAAAAATAAAAAACAAAGCCGAATATAAGAACGAATAAGTCTAATAAATCAATACACCCAAAGGATCACAATATACACCTTACTTTAAATTGAAATGCACCCGAATTTCAAAATACAAAAAATATAAAACTTACAATAAATTTATTTAGCTTCATTTTGGCTTTGGAGGGACCAAGTGTCTTGTGATAGGGGTCAAGTATATAAAATTTTTCCTTTTTACATCAGCCACCCACATCCACCAATGATCTGAATAGCAAACAGGTGAAAAAATCTAAAACATTTCCACATTGAACAATGTTTTAGTTTAATTCATAGATAACCAAAGAATTGTGATAAGAAGTTTTAGGAATGAAAACTTACATATGAATGTGATGCTAATTTTTTCTGGTCCAAAAAGGGTATAAATGATGGGTAGTCTTTGACATTAAATGGCTTTTTAGATTTCGGCTGTAAGAACTCCCCAATATGTGAAGTAGCTTTTAAAGATGCAAAGTGGACTCTTGACAACACCAATAGTTGCTAGGCGTTCAGTGTGCAAAGTTCATCATACTCATCAGTAGTGTCATCCGCGTATGTCCTGATACGTGTGGCCCAGAGGTAGCATTTTTCTTTCATTTCGGCCGACATTAAATTTCTCCTCGCAGGAGTTTTAAATTTGTCAAAAATTTGGCCCACGGTCTGCTTTTCAGTTGGCGGATTTCGACCTTCTAGGAAATCTGGTGTTTTCTTTTTTCCACTCTTTGCAATCTTTTCCACCAACACATCTAATTCTTCTATTAGTATTGTGGTTTCCGGACTTTTTTCCACCTGAGCTTCTAGTTGCCCCAACCCCTCTTGGGTCTATGTTTCTTATTGGCTTGAATCAGTCAAGCCAAGGCTGAATGATGGCAACTGTAATTCTTTAGGTACATAGGACGCTGTCCAGGCCATCATCAATCATGCAGTAGCAGTGGCTTCAGGGGTTGGATCACTGCGTGTTTACATATATCATACTATAAGAATAAGAATAAACAAACGACATCGAAAATCAATTTCTATTGTCATGAACTTACATTTTAGATGGAGCTGGTGGCATTGTTAGTGTGCTTTCATAAATCATTTGGGGTTCTGGAGTGCTGCGGGATTAGAGAAAATGAATCAAATTATAAAAAAATTAATTACAGCTCAATTTTCAGGATATATACACAAATAAGATAACAATATACCCAAACAATAATGAAAAGCACCCGAATATTTTTGCTCACCTCTCTGTTGGGTGGGGATGGTTCTAATGGTGGCATAAGGGTTGCTGATGTTGTCTAGGTTCAAGGCAGGCATAGTTGAATTGAAACTTGAAAGAAGGCAAAAATAAAATGTTAAGCCCTTTTAAAATAGATTATTAAAAGGTTGAAATTTAGTTATAAAACTTACATATTAAGCGGTTGAGAGGATAGTCGAAAAACGATGATCTGTTGTTGAGCTGGGTCACTCAACGATTCTTCTTCCCGACTGAACCTGAAATATACCCAAATAAAATAATAATGCACCCAAATAATAACCAAATATACCCGGAAAGGCTTTTTTTAGAACTTACGTAGTTGCAGAATTTTGTTTTTTTCCTGCCTTTTTTTGTCTTGAATAAAACATTAAAGGGTTCTTTGTTCTAAAAAAAAAATATATACATAATTAGAAGAATTTAGTAAGAAAAGAATTTAGAAAATAGTATAAGAAAAAGAAATTACATGGAATCCGAAGATTTGTTTGTATTGCTTTGCTCCGTTTATCCTTGAAACAAAGGATCAGTCTCGGTTGCTAAGCTCACCTCCGGTATTCTAAGTATAGAATAAATATCATTCAGTAAATAATACTATTTAGTTAAATCAGGATATCAAAATTCTATTAATTAAAGGAAGAAAAATAATCAGCAACCAAAACACCTTAAAAAAGGTAATATGCACCCAAATTCAACATACTCTTGCTGATGTTGTCTTAAAAATCCTTCTATTGTTTCAGTTCCAATTTCAGTTATGACGATACATTTGAAAAGTACATGTTAAAAAAATATAGTTTTGATTATAGAGTTTAAGATAGGTTTAGAAAGTATCATACCCTTCGTAGGAATGAATTTCTTCTTCTGAAGACGAATCCTCAATTATGTGCTTTCTTTTTCTAGATTGCATCCTGAAAATCAAAAAATTATGAATCAGACAAATACAACAATATTGATGATGAGATATTGTCGAAGGCATTGCATACTTTTTGGTGGTAGTGTGAATTTTTTTGTTTGATTTTTGTTTTTTAATTGGCAAGGATGCTTCACTCGTGAAATTAAATGAGAAACCTTTTGTTAATATATTAAATTTTGATAGATGCAGGAAAGAAAGTGATGATAATTTCAGAATCTTACTTATCAGTGGATTCACTTTTACTTTCTGAACTAGAATCCTCTAAAATCTACTTCCTCTTTCTGAAGTCTATTCTGGAAAGCAAACAATTATTAGGGAAAAACTCTATAAAACTCACAAAATGCATCCAAAAATATTACTTACTTTTTGGCCGCCCTTTTGGGTTGTTTCCTCTTAGTTTCCTCTGAGTCTTCTTCCGACTCAGACTCAAAGGAAACATCAACATCAGTCTTTGATGAATCACTCTCAAACGAAGAACTTGGTTTCTTTTTTTTGTTTTTTTTTTATTTTATTTTCTTCTTTCTTTTCTTTTTCTTTCATTTCTTTTAATTTCTTTTTTGTTTCTGCCATTTTGATGATGCCCTAAAACAGTAGAAATATTAGTTTACAACATCTACATAAATAAAACACACACAAATTAGAGAAGGTATTCTGTTTGCTTACCATATAGCCATTTATCTCTGCTCTAATTCTTGCAACCAGCTGCTCTTTGTTCCAGTTGCTAACCCAGGGCATTGCAGCTTTTTCCTCTCCTTTTGTCTCCTTGTTTTTTGCAAGATGGAAATAGATTATCATCAACGCATAGAGACACCTGTCGATTGATTTTTTCTTTTTCAGACGGTAATTTGTTATGCCTTTAATGATGAAATTCAGCACATGGGCTCCCCAGTTGCCCTCCGTTATTTTCTCCATCTCAAAAATTGGAGCTATGTGCATGGGAGATACTTTGGTTATTGTACTTGGCAACAAGAACATCATATGAATATAGAGGATGAAAATCCTCTTAAACATCAGCCATTCTTGTTCATTTTCAACACCGATACTCATCATCTCATCGGTCAGCTTCTTCAGAGTGTTGCCCTGGAACCTTCTAAAAATGAGTTGGTTCTCTTCAAAAAGATTCTTATAACTCACTTTATCAGAAAATAATTCTCCTACAAAAAAGAAAATAATTTATTACTTGAAATGCACCCAAATATCACTCATATGCACCCAAATATCAGTCATGTGCACCTAAATATCACTCATATGCACCTAAATTTATTACTTGATTACATGAGATCAGAATAAGATATTACGAAGAATGTATTACAGAGAATGTAACTATAGAGCTTTTTTTAATCAGTTACCTGATACATTGAGGCCATGGGCATCTTCTATTGTTTTGGGTTTAACCTTAAAGGAACCATAGCTTGTTTCTAGTGTGTTTTTACCCAATTTAAAGGAGTTAGCTAACTCCTTTAATAGTTTGTGAGGCACGTTCATTGGCGGGATGTGCATGAGTCTACCAAAACCTAACTCACAAACGATCGCTTTCTTTGGCTCGCTCATCTTTTCAAATTTTTTGCTCAGTAATCTGGTGGCACACTTCAAGTCTTTGGTTTGCTGTAAACAAAGCAAAATTAGAGTCATTTAAACAACCTATATTTGTATTAGAAAAAATTGACTTATTCTAAAATATATATATATTCGCTTACGTTGTATTTTTTTCACCTTGATTTTTGGTTGTCATTTTTACTGCAAGAAAAAAGAAATACTGTCAATAGATAAAAAATGTACCCAAATACCAGAGATATACACCCAAAAATCAGTCACGTGCACCGAAATTCCAGCCATAAACACCCAAATCCAGTCCTATACACATTTTATTTTTTCAATTAAACAAAATTAAATGAGTTCAAAATCATATTCAACTCAACCAAACAAGTAAAATAATAAATTAAACAAATTCAGAATGATATTTAAGTTCAAAATGCCACTAGAAGCACCAGTCACATTCCATACTGACATATAACACCCAGAAATGCTCCATTCAGAGTTTATATGTATACACCCAAATATCATTTCAATAGAACTACGTAAAATAGCGTAAACGACTTGAAGAGTTTTATTAGAACAGTAATATGAGATCTAGACCAAGAACAGTGAAACAGAGAGAGAAATACGACGATATAGTGCTTCGATTTCCAAATAAGTAACAGAAATGTGAAAAACCTAGAAGAAAAATGAAAATAGTACCTTGAATAATGTTTGTTTGTTCTTCTTGATTTTTTATTATGGAGATTTGAATGTTTTCTTCTTGATTTCTTCTACTTTTTGCGAGGAGTTGGACGGTTTCTTCAGAGCTCTGTTTTGTTTCGAATGTGGCTTGAATCTCGAGGGTTTGGGTATTGATTGAGGAAGAAGAGGAAGAGTCTTTCATTATGAGCACGCTTTGGAAAAATGAAATGGTTTATTAAGGCGCGTGATTTTTACGTTCGAGTGTGGAGAATGTGGTGCACGTCATTTTTGTTGGGTTTGGGTCATCTTGTAGGAGTTGTAAGACAAAAAGGCTTGTATGTATAGCAGGCCTGTTCTTTTATATGCTGTAAAAGGAGAGTGAGAAATTTGTATTCGCTAGAAGATAATATAATTTTTTTAAAGTTAATATTTAGATTGGTTTTTAAAATTGCATTTATATTTTAGAGTGATTTTAGAATTTAAACAAGATGAGTAAGGGTAATGTTTTGATAGTTTCATTCCATAATTTTATTTTGTTGGTATTCAAATTCAATTAAATTTACTTAAACCCAACAAAAATCACTCACATAACGTGCGTGTAAAATCACATACTTCTTTTTTTTTGTATTTTTTCTTTTTTTGCGCATTATTTCTACCTCCTCCTTTTTTATTGGTGCTGTTCTTGCTATGTTTTATTTTTATTTCGTCTTCACCTTCTCTTTCTCATGTATTATTGTAGTTATTTCTTATTCTTTATTTGATTTTTTTTATTCTTCTTAGATGGTGAAATAAGAAGATATTATGAAAAAATAAAATTGAAAAAAAATAAAAAAAAAAAGATAAAAAAGAAAAAAAAAAGATGATGATGAAAAAGAGGAAGAGGAAGAATAAAAAAAATAGTACCAAAATTTTTTAACAGTAATATATATATTTCTTAATTTTGATATAGAAATTTTGTTATAAAAACACATAAATGTCTTTTGTAATGCTACATATTTTTGCTTTTTATTATTTTCTGTTGCTCTTACTTCTTCTTTTAGGAGTATTATATTATTTTTCATATTAGACTTAAATAAATATATCTGTACTGAATTATAATATTATTTAATTAAATAAATATAGATTCATACTTATTGCATTGAATTCTTGTCAAAAATAAAATAGTACCAAAATTTGTTTAAAGTGACACCAAAATTAAATACAATGATATAGAATCTAGAAAGTAAACTGACTCTATAAAATATTACATTAACTCTATAAAATAAAATAAAATAGTACCAAAATTACTTAAAATTGAGAGTAAAACCTTAGTAATACAACACAAAAAATATTAAATCTTTTTAAAAAAAATTACACATTCATTTATTTGAATGCTTACCTCATATAAAAATAACACATAAATTTTTAAAAAATAATATTAAAATGTCTTCACTTTATCATCAAATTTTTTTACTAAATAATGTGATAGAAATAAGAATTTATTTCATGAAAACTTGTTATAGATTCACAAATTTTAATAAAAGAGAGAATAAATGAAAAAATGTTGATAATGCATTGAAATTAAGTATAAGAAGTGCAAAACTTCGAAAGAGAATGAATAGTGATATTTATATATAAGAAGAAGATGACGTATCTAATATATAAAATAACACATAAATTTTTAAAAAATAACACCGAAATATTTTAACTCTAACACCGAAAAATTTTCAACTAAATGATATGATGGAACTAAGAATTTATTTCATGAAGACTTGAGTTGCGAATTTACAAATTTTGATAGAAAAAAAATAAGTAAAAAAATCTGTAGATAACACAGTAAAATTAATTAGAATAAATGAAAAAAATTTGAAAGAAAATGAATAGAAAAGGAAGAGAAGAAAATAAAGGAGGAGAAAAAATTTAAATGTAAAAAGGAGGATCGGAAGAGGAGGAGGCAGTGTGGTGATAACGACGACAATAACAAAAGAAAAAGATGAGAAAAAAAGAGAAGAAGAAGAAGAAAAAAAGAAGAAATAACACCAACAAAGATGTAAGTAATAAAAAGAAAAGTATGTGTTTATCGTTATAAAAATTTTATTGGATTTGATTAACTATTTTGTTTAGTTATAGAATTTTATTGATGTTTTAAAAAAAGACGAAAGATAAAATAAGAAGTTTGTAAAGTTTATATGATTAAAGAAAGAATAATTACAAGATTTTGACTCTGCTAGTAGTGTGGCTTATATTAGGTTAAAAAGTGATTCATTATTAAGATAAATTTTTTTCGATTTTTGGTTTGTGAATTTGTAAAAAGAATTGTGTTCATATATACCTTTTATTTTTATGATTATATATATATATATATATATATATATATATATATATATATATATATATATATATATATATATAATAAAAATATATATTAATTATAAATAAATAAATTATTTGTAGACACAGTTTATATATATATATATATATATATATATTCCTAACAACCTATGGGTTATAGGATTTTTAATGGGTTTAATTTAAGCTCAATAGAACTAATAAGTTTTACAATATTTTTAATATGATCTTTTTGTTATAAAATCAATAATTAGATAGACTAAAAATAATATGAATAATTTATATTTATGAAAAATCACTTATATTTATATGTTTATTTAATAAAAATATAATTTAATTATTTATATTTGTATCTTTTGTGTATTTATTTATAATTTTATATTTATATAATTATTTGTACGTATTTATTTATAATTTTATATATTATTTTATTATAATTTGATTATTTTAGTTGAATTATGGTTGAATCATGAAATTAATAAATTAGTAATAAAAATGATTTGATGACTAATTTAGTTTTTAACATTTTGTGATAAAATCTGATTATCATATAATACACTCTTAAAGTAATATTATCATTTTTTTAATTTTATTTATTATTATCACTCAACACACAAACAGAATGAACAAAATTTAACAGGAAGACGCAGAAGTGGAGAAATAGCAAATAGAGAATAAAACAAATATTTTATAAGCTTTTGATTTGAATAGATCGGTGCTCTTGAATTCTAAAATTTTTTAAATTAAAAAAACAGAAAGAAAATCGTCATTGATTATTTTAATTTTATATTAAAAAGCAGTTGACTGTTTAGCTGTTAAATTTTTTAAAATAAAATTCCGCTATTAAACGTGTTCTGTGTCGATAAACTCGAACTCGTTGCTTATAACTCAGAATCAAAATAAAAAACAAAAATAACTATTACGCACAATAATCTAGTCAAACGTAACGGAATCACTCATCCCCTAAATGAGAGATTCTCGTAACAATCTCATACTGTAAATTTCAGATAAAGTGTTTGTTATGGTACGATGATAAATTCATATGTACCAATATAATAAAAATGTGAACAAATTAAAATAAGATATATAGAATATATTTTTTACGTCAATAATTAATTTTTTTTTAAATATAAATTATATCAATGTTTTTACTAAATCACCCTTATACTTTAATAAAAATAAAAAATAAATTTTATTTAATTTTAATGAAAAAACTTAAATATTCTTTTTTTTTTCTTCGACAAAAATCACTTTAATCCTTTTAATTTAATTAAAATTTAATTAACTTTAGTTTATAATTTTATATCTGAATCAATTTAAAAATCAAAACAAAAATACATTTTATTATTCATATACACTACAAAATTATTTTGCTTCTGATGAACCCTAATCTAATTTCTCCTTCCCTATTTATACCAATAAAAAAACAAAAAATTCTAAAGAGTAACCTCACCCTAATTCCCTACCAGATAGCCGCATTCTATCATCATTATCTCCTTTTCTCGTAGCCGCGCTTCCTCCCCGTCGGTCTTCACGCATAGCAGCACGCACCAGCAGCCGCTAGCCATTCTCCGTCTTTCTCCTCTCCTTCTGGACAAAAAAGAAGAAGAACCCAGTTCTTCCAGCAAAAACTTTTTCTGACGGCACCGTCGGCTCCGTCGCTGCTGCAGCTCACGGCACCGCTCTCGTCGTGTACTTGCATTTCTTTGCCAACATCATCCAGTTCCTCAGCAAAGACTTTTTCCCTGTTAATTTATCAAATAATTTCTCACATTCTTCGTGCAACCTCTGCAAATATTGAATTGCAAGATAATTTCTCATTCTCATGTTAACAACGACATTATTAATACTAATACCAGTATATGGTCCCAGCTCAAACACCCCCTATTATATTTTCTATGCACCACTTGTGTTTGTGAAAATGGGGTAGTGAAAATCATCCTCATTTGAAACTTGTGTTTTGGGGGCATGTTTGGTTTGGTGGGGGTGAAGCTTATGTGAAGTTTTTTTTTTAAGGTTGTTTATGAAGGAGTAGAAAAAGAGGTTCTTTTTTGGGTGGTTTATGTTTAAAAACGTAGAGAGTGGTGTAGCATTAATGGCTTCCTTAGAAGAAAAGGTTAAAACTTGTGGTGTTGGTGTTGTTGCAGGGTGAAACTCTAGTTGCTGGGATGAAACACCTCAAGGAAATGCAAGAGCACTCTATTTTGTAATTTTTGTTATATCGTTTCACTTAATCTTTTCCTATTAATTAATCATGGATGGTTAATTATATGGTTTCATCATTCATCAAGTTCGATATTTCACCCTTAACCTTTTTTGCCTTCTTTTTATGATAATGGTAATTTCAGGGTGAGAAAGACTTTGAATTCAGAACTGTGGCATGCTTGTGCTGACCCTCTTGTCTCTTTGCCTCAAGTGAAAATTCTTATTTATTACTTATCCCAGGGACATAGTGAGGAGGTACATCTCTTCTTCTGATAGCAAATGTGTGAATATTTTTTTCTATAGCAAATGTGTATCCATTTTAAACATGAGTTAGGGTTGAGTATAATGAGTCTAGTACTATGATTAAGTCATTAACAGAATAGAGTTAGAATGGTAAATCGCATTAAGCTTTTGTTTTTAAATAATTTGCACAATTTACACGTGTATTCAACTGTTCATATTAAAATGACCTGATATTATCTCCTACTGTTATAGTGTTAGGCAGTATTTTTCTATAACTTGAAGTAATTTATGGATGGGACCTTTCTATGGAGATTTTGTTTTAGCACAAAGCTGAACTTTTCTCAAGTATATCACTATTTTAATCCTCGAAAGATTAGTCTGCTAAGAAAAATAATCCTGCAAATATTGATAATTATCCTATGATACAGAAATTGATTAATAAAAAAAGTGATAAGTTTTCATCCATGATTAACAATGATGTAAACAAATTGTTTCTGCAGTTCTCATCCATGTTTTTTTTCCTAAAATTACTTTTTTATTAATCACCCATGTACAGATTATATATATATTTGATATATGTATAGCTTATATACCGACCATAGATACCATTTGTAATTTATATTGTTTTGGTTGTTTACTAGAGTATGTTTTTATATGATAGTTATCAACTTATCATTTTGTTTCTGCAAATCCCTAGCTTCACCCATGCACATATTGTCAATGATATAAACTTATTCCTAGTTTAGAATGCATTTTGTGACTATATAGCATGTGCTACTATATTATTTTAAGAAGATATACGTGTTTTTAAAAAAAAAAAACAAAAAAAAGAGGATGTTATGTACATATACCCAGCCATGAAGCTTCCCTTTTAGTAGTAGTTTTAATTTTGTGCCTTGTGTGTGGATGTGAGAGTTGTAGAATTAAATCTGAATCGGAATAGCTTGATTCTTTAATCTTCACTTTATTTTTATTTATTTATTCATTTTCCTTGTCATCAATTGCTTGTCTCTTGTACCAAAATTAAAGGCAACCAATTAACACTTTTTGCCTCATTTTCTTTTTAAGTCACATTCTCACTTAATTCCCACATATCATTTCTCATTGTAATTTGCAACCACCACAGCATAAATTGAAATAATAATAAGACCAAGGAGTTTATTTGACTTTTGAAGATGTAGTAAAACATGTCTTAATCTGTTGATGTCATGCATTAAGCTGCTGCAAAACAAGAGAGATGCGCAATTGAAGCAAATGCTTCCCAATTCTTGTAGGCTGGCCAAGAGGCAATTGCTAGAATTCGGGTAATTGTTCAGTGTTTCATATTGCTTGTTAATTTTATTCTATCTTAGCTCACACTGCATTTTCTTTGCTGTTTGTTTGATTGAATTGATTTAAATAAGTGGAGCATATCATTCGAGAACAAAATATATGGGAGCCATATGAAACTTTAGAGTTATTCTGTGAATTTATTCTTGCTTGTGTACGTATAATTGAAAGCCAGAAGTAAGTCCATACAAATATAAGTATTTGTGCTTATTGGATGGTGTGTTTTCTTTTTAATTAGCTTACATGAAGTTAGTTTAAACTATAATCATACATGAAGATAAGTGATCATGGATATTTTTTCTTTGTTGTCTGTTTTTTTTGCAGGTGCTAGAGCAACTTGAAGGCAACCACCTCTCCTCCGCAGCAATCCTCCGCCAAGATGGCAGTGTTTGGGTTCAGCTCTAATTTTCCTCTGGTTATCTTCAATACTTCTCAATTTCTCTCTCCAAAACTCTCCTTCTTTCTTAGTGCTTTGTTTTCCAGAATCATCTCGTTCTTTCTTTTTTTGTTAATTTTTCTCTGATTTATAAGATTTTATTTGCATGTGACATATCCTATGGTTTTGGTGTTAATTCGATATATTCGTGCTTTAACCATAGCAGTTTAGTTTTATCAACTGGAGCTAATTGATTAATTTTTCAGGTCTGTTTTGATGCTAATTTATATATTAAGGTCTGTTTGGTTAGAATGTATTTTAGGTGTGAAAAAATTGAGCTTGCGTGGAGGGTGTTTGATGAAAGTTCTGAGAGAGACCATGTAGGTTCAGTTCATTTTGACTCTATTGCTCAAGGAACCTGCTCATGCGTTCTAGCAATTGTGCTGCCTTTCTTTTTCCTCTATCTGTGCCATTTTGAGCCAAATCCAACAAAGGATCCATTACGCCGAGCTCTCGGGCCTGAGCCAGATATTGTTGATCTGAAGAAGAAAGATTAATTAAGACAGCAGCCGATTTTGGTTAGAATTAGGTGCTTTCATATTGCTTTCAAGAATTAGGAGGAATATTATTCTTTACTTTAGTATAGGTTTTATAGTTCTTACCTTGCATAAAACCATTTGAGTTCTTACTTTAGGTATAGCTTTAGGATTTGAGAGAGTATATTGTTGGACGAGGTTGTATATTATTTTTGTAACTTGTTAAAGATGGGATAGATATGGGCAATGTCATAAAAGTTTACTTTGATATAATAAGATACCAAATTAAATATTTTTCTCGATTGATATGATATGGTGTAATATATATTTTCTGCATAATTCTCCAGCCATTGAAGTGCCTAATCTATTTGTTTAGAGCGTGTGCGGAGAATGAGATTCATATACCTGTATTTAAGAAACAAAAATGCCTCATAAATGTAGCACTATGATACTTTGTTTCGCCAGTCTACTATTCAGAACCTTCCATATGATGTAAAATACTCAACAACTTTACAACAATAACTGATTTGAGCATGCTCCATTGTAATTAGAATATACCAAGTGAGACCAGTCAACTATCATCATGCATAGAGATTTTGTTTACTCTTTGAATCAATCATCTTATAATATATTTTCTACATTTTATAGTTAAAACTAACAACATTTTACAAAATCTACAATATAATTTACATTGAACTGTTGTAGTGAATGGAGATGATCAGATTTAGATGGCTCCTACCAAAATTTCCATTCACAAGCCGAAAAAAAAGGGTTCATATTCTCTTCTAAATGCCTTGACTTGACTAGGATAGGAATCTTTGGATAAGCAGTTCTAAGTAGTTCATTAGAAAGAAACCGAATCTGTGAAATTTTCAAATGGAGTTGGTCATGGCATGATCATCCCCTAGCAATGACAATCATCTCTTAGCTACCTTAGACCTATAGCACCGTACTTCAAATGCCTCAATTAGGTTCGGATACCAAATACACTCATTTTCCAACCATTCAGTTAAAACCTCTGCCTGATCTGCAGACGACAACGCAAGAATAATGGAAACAAACCAAGACTCTAGAGATTGCCATAGCTCTCCATCCATCTTAATCACCATGCCATCTTCACCATCTGCACTTTCTCTTGAGAACTGTAAGCCCAATATTCAGATTTCTTAAGCTTCTACAATTGGCACATCAAAATACTTGACCAAATCTGGTAAAGCAATTTTCGCTATGTGGTCGCTTTGAGCCCTCCTTTTCTTTGCTCCAAAATCTGCAACCATTCATCTAATCAAATGAGATGATTAACTCTACAATTGGAATCTTCAGAAATGAGACGGATGATTTAGCATAGGCTGGGCAAGCAGAGATCATCTGGCTAACATATCTACTGCACTATAACTTTTATCCATATCGAGTGAACTGTGCTAGACAATTATGCCTGTCACTATTGGATTAAGAGAAGACTAACTCTGAACCTGGTAAGCTTTCAACATTTGTCTTCTTATTGATCAACTCAGTTGTGTTTTCATCCAAAGGACGGCAATTTAGATCCTGATTAAATACTGGCAAGACTTCCTGTGATGATTGGTGACCATCGCTATTTTTCTACGATTTTTCCTTTGAAGAATCTAGCAGATAATCTTTGACTTCTGCTTTCATTCCAGCTTGTATATAATCTGGATATCATTAAGCAAGTTGGGAATTGCCTTGAGTTTTGAGTTTCTGAAAGGATAAATAAAATTAAGTTATGATAATAGAGAGTTAGAATATGATATAAGATTACTAGACGTGCTCACATTTTCATATAACATGAAAAATATGTTGATTCAACAAAATGTGTTCAGTTTGAGTAGCCATTACTTATTTCCCAGGATAATCAATAAATCAAGAAACATATTCAGGGCTAAGAAAATAAAATAATATAAATAAAGGGATATACACCTACTCCACTTTCAGTCCACTATACTACAGTGTACAATTATCCACTGCAATAAACTAGACTGGACAAACAAATGTGGATAAGCTGGTAGATACTGCTATTACAAAGATAGAAAAAAGCAGTTTATAAGGGTCAACTAGTTTCGTACTGAAACATTGTTTTACTCTCATAAAAGAACTCTCTATTTTCTCAAAGGAAGAAAACAGGGGAGATCCACATCTAATTACAACTTGCAAAGTACAACCAAAAGCTTTGTTAAACATTTATGCAGCATTCACCTTGATTTAATTTTCCAATGTTACAACAATTGGCTTCTCTAAATGACATTTTTCTAGAAATAATAGGTTGGTCCATTTGATTCTCATTGCAATGTGCATGTTGCAGCTGAACACGTGAACCAGCTTCATCAATAAGATCTATAGCTTTATCTGGCAAAAATCGATCACTGCAATACACAATTATTTGAAAGAGGAAATATGGCAAATACATAGAGCAATTGTATTATACAATTGCAATTGCTGATGCTAAATAGATGGACCGGCTTCACTAATGTTAGTATTAATAATGTCGTTGTTAACATGAGAATGAGAAATTATCTTGCAATTCAATATTTGCAGAGCTTGCAATGTGAGAAATTATTTGATAAATTAACAGGAAAAAAGTCTTTGCTGAGGAACTTGGATGATATTGGCAAAAAAATGCAAGTACACGACGAGAGCGGTGCCGTGAGCTGCAGCGGCGATGGAGCCGACGGTACCGTCAGAAAAAGTCTTTGCTGGAGGAACTGGGTTCTTCTTCTTCTTTGTCTAGAAGGAGAGGAGAAAGACGGAGAACGGCTAGCGGCTGCTGGTGCGTGCTGCTATGCGTAAAGACCGACGAGGAGGAGGCGCGGCTACGAGAAAGGGAGAGGATGACGATAGAATGCGGCTGTCTGGTAGGGAATTAGGATGAGGTTAGTCTTTAGAATTTTTTGTTTTTTTCTGGGTATGAATAGGGAAGGAGAAATTAGATTAGGGTTCATCAGAAGCAAAATAATTTTGTACTGTATATGAATAATGAAATGTATTTTTGTTTTGATTTTTAAATTGATTCAGATATAAAATTATAAACTAAAGTTAATTGAATTTTGATTAAATTAAAAGAATTAAGGGGATTTTTATCCAAAAAAAAAAGAAAAGGATATTTAAGTCTTTTTATTAAAATTAAAAAAATTTATTTTTTATTTTTATTAAAGTATAAGGGTAATTTAATAAAAACATTGATATAATTTGTATTTAAAAAAAGAAAAATTAATTATTGACGTGAAAAATATAATCCACATGTACGTATGAATTTATCATCGTACCATAACAAACACCTTCAGATAATAGAAAAGCTAGTCTTGTCAACCGAAACATATGGCTATATAAAAGGTAATTAGGTAAACAAAAAAGGTCTAAGAAAAATACCGATTCTTAGCTCTCACTTACTTCTCTACTATTAAAATACCGATTCATAATATTTTTGTAGATATTCATATCCTCCAATATTTTTAAAAAAGTCGTCGTATACCTCCTCATCAAGACGTAACCAAAATCTTTTTTCTGTTAGTAATTAGGACTATACATCGACTACACCCACTAGATAGGAACAAAATGAAATTCTAGTTCTTTTAAGTTAAATTACAGCGTTGGTCTCTATACTTTAGTGAAATTATAAATCGGTTTCTACACTTTAAAAATTTATAATCGAGTCCTTAAAGAGAATTAAAATTTGCAATTTAGTTCCCGCCATTCAAAAAGTATTTAATTTAATAGAATATTTTCAGCATATTATCTATTTTAAACATATGAGTTGCACATGTTTGACAATAGAGACCAATTTAAAATTTTAGTGAAAGTATGAGGACCAACCGTGTAATTTAACCATTTGAAAATGACTAAAAATTTTCTAGGCTATCTGAACCCACCCCGCCCTCCCAAGCTCTCTCACTCTCACTTTCTTACTTTCCAAAATGGCACCCCAACACAACACTCTCTGTCTCTCACCTCGGCTCACCATCGTCGTGCTTCTCGCTTCCGTCGCCGTGCCGGATCTACTGATAAATTGAGTTACTATTTTTATATTGATTTGTTGCTATTTTCTTCATAGACATTGAATTGTTCGCTTTGAGCATGTTTGGGATTGAAATTATTCTCTTCCATTTATCGATGTTTAGTATTGGGATTGGAAGAAAAGAAAAAGTCGCCGGATGAGAGAGGCGAGATGGAGGAAGGAGACGAGACCCGACTCATGAGCACAAATGAGGTGGATCCGATGCGGCGACGGTGAACCGAGGTGAGAGAAAGAGAGTGTTGGAGTTGGGGTGTCGTTTTAGAAAGTGAGAAAGTGAGAGTGAAAGAGCTGGAGAGGGTGGGGTAGGTTCTGATAGCCTAGAGAGTTTTTTGTCATTTTCAAATGGTTAGATTACACAGTTGGTGTCCATACTTTTATTAAAATTACAAATTGATCCCTATTATCAAATATGTGCAGCTCACATATTTAAAATAGAGAATATATTGAGAATATTTTGTTAAATCAAACACTTTTTGAACGGCAGAAACTAAATTGTAAATTTTATTTTTCTTTAGAGATCTAATTATAAACTTTTAAAGTGTAAGAACTAATTTATAATTTTATTAAAAGTCTAAAAACTAACTGTGTAATTAACTTTTTTTAAAAAAATCATAAAATTCATAAAACTATATAAAAGTCTACTAACTTTACCATACTTTTACCTGACTTTAATTGAAGAATCAAATTATATTATTGAAACTCAAATTACCCATTAAAATTAAACGGGACTAAAAATGAACTATTAGTGAATAATAAATCATTAATAAATAAAGAGTTAGTATTTAATTTAGTTCCTAAATTTATACTAAAAGTCTTAATTTAGTATTTAAAATTTCAATTGCTTATATTTAATTCTTAAACTTTATAAATATGATTCACATTAATTTTTAAGATGATTTTCAATACTCAAATATTAATAAAGTACTGATATAGACAATCAGATACCACGTTGAAATTTGTAAAGTGGTGCAGTTTTAGTTTTGAAACTTAAATATTCTAAAAAGCGACATTGTATCACTTATATTGGGAGAAAAAATTTCAATAAACACTACTTATGATTTTTTTGGCTAATTGATTGTCAAAACCAAACTGAAGTCGTTTTACAAAGTTAAATGTAATATCCGAATGTCTGTGTCAGCATTTTATTAACATCTGTAAGTTAAAAATTATTTTTAAAATATGAGTCACATTCGTAAAATTTATAGACTAAATAGAGATAATTAAAATTTTAAAAATCAAATTAAAATTTACTTACAAATTTAAATACCAAACTAAATATTATCTCCATTAATAAATTAAAAGTCGGTATGTCATTAAAACTTTAAAAAATTAAATTCAACTAGCTTTTTACTGTACTTTATGGTGATACTCAATTTAAATGCATTTAACAATTTATATTCGAATTATAATTTTAAAAACATTGATTATAATCATTGAATTTGACGATCAAAATTAAAGTGATACAAAAAAAGGATTGAATAACATAAAAATTTAAATTTTAAAATAGAAAAAGAACTTAGTTTTGCAACATGCAATGCAATAAGTTATGAAAACAAGTTAGTCTATATACATAGACATAAGATTCTTACTAATACAAATTAAAATAATTAATGTTAAAATATTTGAGTTGAATTTAGTGAGAGAGCGAGATGAGAGAGAAAGAGAGCGAGAGGGGTGGAAAACACTAAGAGAGGGTAGAATTAGGCAATTTAGTAGAGATTCAAAGGTTTGGAATCGAGAAGAGTACTGTAGGTTGAAAATACAATCGTTCTCTATTTTTATAGATCATCTTCCTAAAGATATATCAAAGAGGGAGTTATACCACTTGTTTAACTGGAGTGGACATATAAATGATATCTATTTCTCATGAAAACAAAAAAAATGGTAATATATACATTTTTGCGTTTATCCGGTATACGACGAAGGGTGGAGCTACGAAGGCTATTGCGGAAATGAATAGAAAGAGGTTACGAGGGAAGATTGTTTTAGTAGGAGAAGCTAGGTATTAACGTACAAATGAAGTGGAAAATGTAAAGAGACATAAAGAGGACGGCAACGCTTGGAGTATTGTTAAGTATCAACCGCAACACGAGGAGGGCCTAAGGTTTTCAGGGAAGAACGTCGAAGAGCGGAAGAAATAGGAAGAAATAGTAAAAAAAGAATATCCACATGGCAATGGGTGGACGAAAAAGATGGAAGTTCCTATGGAAAAAGAGAATCTTGAGTAGTTGCAGAGGAGCCTAATAGGCGGAACATAAAGGCTATTGACTATAGATCTTTGAAGTTCATGATTGGAAAGAATTTTTCACAGGTTGTACAAGTACGAAAACTAGGAGCCTACAAAGCACTCATAACTTTTGATAGTGTTTTGAGTGCAGAAGATGCCTACACGTTTAAAATTAACAACTTGCTACAACTTTTTCATAGCGTTTGGAGATGGGATGAGGAGAAGCGTAGTAAAAATCGAAGGGTATGGTTAGAATGTTTTGGGGTTCTTTTGCATACGTGGTCAGTAGAGACGTTCAAGATAATAGGAAGCTATTGGGGAGAAGTTATTGGGTGTGACAAAGCCATTGAATCATGCCTTTCATTCAGTGTGGGACGGATACAAATTGATACTTATAGTATGGACATAATTAAAGAGTGGGTTCACATCATAATTAGAACTAGCGGATTCGACGTCCTAGTTAAAGAGGTTGGTCATGAGAGTTACGGACAGGAGTGCATGCTTGGAGAGACAGGGGATTCTAGTCCCACAAAAGCGTGCGAGAATTTGGCTGCAAGCAGCTTGAGCACCAGAGTGCCAGTGGCAAGCAGAGATTCGGTGGTTGAGTTGATGATGGCAGTGCCAAGGGAG
Source organism: Arachis hypogaea (assembly GCF_003086295.3). NCBI lineage: Eukaryota > Viridiplantae > Streptophyta > Magnoliopsida > Fabales > Fabaceae > Arachis > Arachis hypogaea. Next base: position 16,519,889 of record NC_092045.1, read on the forward strand.
GAAGAAGCAGATAAGGGTAGATTAGTAATTCCAAAGAATATTTTGAATGAATGGAGTTATTGCAATTCATTTCAAATTCAAAAATCAAGGAAAACAAATGATCCTAATTTAGAGGGAAGTGCTGATTTGAAGGGATATAATATTTTTTTAATTAAGGATGCAGAATCTGAAAATACTATTAGTTGGGAGTACAATAATAATGGACTGAATAAAGGTGACTTACGGTGGAAAAAAAAGCAAACAAGGCTTCTTGTTTGGCCCAATAAGGTGTCTCATGCCAATTATGCTGATGGAGGTAGCTTAAGCCCAATCCCTCTTAATAGAAGCCCAATGCATATTGAAGAGGTCACAAGTGGCAGACTGATGGTGGATTCAGGTCGGTTGTGTCTCTGCCGGGTTGAGAACTCTCCCAATCCTGGGTTAGGTGCCGCTACTCAACAACAGATTGAAGGGGAGCGACTTGACCGTGACAGCGTGCCTGATTCACTTGGTGAGATAGCGCACCAAACCGCTGGGCAGCGACAGGTTCGTGGATTTTAGGGTCTTCACGGGCCTGTGATGGTGAAGGCTACGCTCGAGTTTCGTTCGATGGGAATCCTCTCATGGAGCCCGCGACATCTGATGAGAATTGGTTAGTGTCGGCGATGGTGGTACTTCATTCGTCCAGGGACGGGGGGCCAGAGGAGGAAGCAGAGGAGAGGTTTGTAGCTAGGGGTGGCAAACAGGCCTAAACCCGCTGGGCTGGTCCGCGTAACCCGCCAAAAAGCAGAGCATGCTGAAAATTTGGGACTGCCAAAGAGCGAAAGCCCGCCTAATAAGCGTCGGTTAAACCACGGGCTTTGGCGGGGCGGGCTTCTCCGCCGGGCTTAAATTTTTTTTTGCAAGAGGGTATTTTTGCAATTTTTTGGACAAAATGCAACTTCCCCTAACCCAATTTTTTGGAGACAATATTTATAATTATGTTTTGAATTATGTTTATTTTGCTTTGGAGATAATATTTATAATTATCTTTTGGATGAAAACTTGGTTTATAATTATGTTTATTAGATATTTATAATTACAAAGACTTTAATGTTTGTGAATATAAAAAATATAATTTTTTATGCCTTTAGAAATTATAAATTTATTAATATGGTTGTGAAATTATATATATTATTTAGTAGTTAATAGTAAAAAAGGAGCTTTGGCGGGCTTAGCCCGCCAGCCCGCCAACCCACAATTAAGCGGGGCGGAGTGGGATTCTAGGACCGCCTCACTAGGCGGGGTGGGGTGGGCCAGCCCGCCAAAGGGCGGGCTTCTAGCGGGGCAGGGCGAGGCAGGCTTTCCCGCTTACCACTCCTATCTGTAGCGATCCAGAAAATTACTGCGGGCTGTCAAGACAGTTTAGTTAAGGATGGAAGAGGCACCCCTACTAACTGTATAGTATTGAATGGTACGGGCCTTGATGGAGGCAGTACCGGAAACGGGGCTGCCGTGGAGATTGGTACCGAAAAATAGGAAAATAGGGATGTAACAGATGCGGAACGGGAAGAGCAGATACTTGAAAATAGAAGGACGTGGGAATTGGCTGTTGAATCAGGAGTGGTGCAGTACAACGAAGAAGATGACATCACGACCATTCTTCAAGAGCAGAATGAAGCACTAGCTCAAAAGAGGAGATTGGCGAAGCAGAAAGAAAAGGCACGAAGATGCAGACCCAAAAAACTAAAAAAGGTGTGTAATAATGTTTTAAAATAATTTTTAGCAATTGATATGTTAGGGGGTTAAGGGGTGTTGGAAAGTCGAGCATGGTAAAAGAACTAAAAAAGAAGCAAAAATTGAATATGTTAGGTTTGATTGAGACTAAGATGCAAGTTGTGACTAAATTTGATGTAGTACGTATGTGGAAGTGTGATGCTGTGGGGTGGGAGTTTGTAGGTTCAGAAGACACGTCTGGGGGGTCTGTTGTAATGTCGGATAAGATGCTGTTTAAAATGAATAACTGTTACAAAGAGGAGAGATAGTTATGTGTTGAAGGAGTCCTATCAAAAAATGAATTCAATTGTGCCTTTTATTTAGTATATGGTGCTCATACTATAGTGGATAAACTGACTGTGTGGGAGGAATTGAGCTTTGTAGCTAGGTTATGTCAGGTTCCTATATGTTACATGGGAGACTTCAATGAAGTTATACAGATTAAAGAGAGGAAAGGACATCACAACTTAACAATGTCGGCAGAAGATTTTAAGGCTTGTATCCAACATATGCAGTTAGTGGACTTACCGTTGAATGACCGAAAATTTACATGGTTTAGAGGCCGTTCTTGTAGTCGAATCGATAAAGCTCTATTGAGTGTGGAATGGATTGAGAAATTCCTGGAGATTCGATTAAAAGGTGGACCGAGAGGTTTGTCAGATCACTACCCAATTATAGTTGAGGACTCCAAAATCAGAGGCAGACCACGACTTTTCGAAGTTTAGATTCTTGGTTTACACATGAGGGTTTTCTAAGTATGGTCAGGGAAGAATGGAGAAATCTTGGTGAGCTGCAGTTCATAGAGAAGCTGAAGGCCTTAACGATGCCTTTGGCGAGATGGCATAGGGATAATTTTGGAGACATGGACAAGAAAATTCAGCGCTTTGAAGAGGAGATCAAGATGATAGATGATATGACTGGCAATGGAGTTAATGTTGGTATAGTAGAGGCTAGAAGGAAGGCTCTGGTAAGTTGTTGCAAGCGGTGATATCTGGTGTACGAAATTGTGATCATCAATGGTGCCATCAACATGGTACGCTCAATTGCAATCTCAACTCTTTATCACAACTTCGCACAACTAACCAGCAAGTGCACTGGGTCGTCCAAGTAATAAACCTTACGCGAGTAAGGGTCGATCCCACGGAGATTGTTGGTATGAAGCAAGCTATGGTCATCTTGTAAATCTCAGTCAGGCGGATTCAAATGGTTATGGAGGATTGATAATTAAAAGATAAATAAAACATAAAATAAGGATAGAGATACTTATGTAATTCATTGGTGAGAACTTCAGATAAGCGTATGGAGATGCTTTGTCCCTTCCGTCTCTTTGCTTTCCTACTGTCTTCATCCAATCCTTCTTACTCCTTTCCATGGCAAGCTGTATGTTGGGCATCACCGTTGTCAGTGGCTACAGTCCTGTCCTCTCAGTGAAAATGTTCAACGCGCTCTGTCACAGCACAGCTATTCATCTATCGGTTCTCGATCATGTCAGAATAGAATCCAGTGATTCTTTTGCGTCTGTCACTAACGCCCCACAATCGCGAGTTTGAAGCTCGTCACAGTCATTCAATCCTTGAATCCTACTCAGAATACCACAGACAAGGTTTAGACCTTCCGGATTCTCTTGAATGCCGCCATCAATTCTAGCTTATACCACGAAGATTCCGATTAAGGGATCCAAGAGATATCCACTCAATCTAAGGTAGAACGGAGGTGGTTGTCAGGCACACGTTCATAGATGAGAATGATGATGAGTGTCACAGATCATCACATTCATCAAGTTGAGGAACAAGTGATATCTTAAAACAAGAATAAGCCGAATTGAATAAAAGAACAATAGTAATTGCATTGATACTCGAGGTACAGCAGAGCTCCACACCTTAATCTATGGTGTGTAGAAACTCCACCGTTGAAAATACATAAGAACAAGGTCCTATTTGTAGACATGGCCGAATGGTTAGCCTCCCAAAGAGGGTTCAATCATAAAACATGATCAAAAGATTCTCTAATACAATAGCAAAAGGTCCTATTTGTAGAGAACTAGTAGCTTAGGGTTTACAAAGATGAGTAAATGACATAAAAATCCACTTTCGGGCCCACTTGGTGTGTGCTTGGGCTGAGTATTGAAGCTTTCATGTGTAGAGACTTTTCTTGGAGTTAAACGCCAGCTTTTGTGCTAGTTTGGGCGTTTAACTCCCATTCTTGTGCCAGTTCTGGTGTTAAACGCCAGAATTCTTGAGCTGACTTGGAACGCCTATTTAGGCCATCAAATCTCGGAAAAAGTATAAACTATTATACATTGCTGGAAACCCCAAGATGTCTACTTTCCAACGCAATTAAGAGCGCGCCAATTGAGCTTCTGTAGCTCCAGAAAATCCACTTCGAGTGCAGGGAGGTCAGAATCCAATAGCATCTGCAGTCCTTTTCAGCCTCTGAATCAGATTTTTGCTCAGGTCCCTCAATTTCAGCCAAAAAATACTTGAAATCATAGAAAAACACACAAACTCATAGTAAAGTCCAGAAAAGTGAATTTTAAATAAAAACTAATAAAAATATAATAAAAACTAACTAAAACATACTAAAAACATACTAAAAACAAAGCCAAAAAGCGTATAAATTATCCGCTCATCACAACACCAAACTTAAATTGTTGCTTGTCCCCAAGCAACTGAAAATCAAATAGATAAAAAGAAGAGAATATGCAATGAATTCCAAAAACATCTATGAAGATAAGTATTAATTAGATGAGCGGGGCTTTTAGCTTTTTGCCTCTAAATAGTTTTGGCATCTCACTTTATCCTTTGAAGTTCAGAATGATTGGCTTCTATAGGAACTCAGAATCCAGATAGTGTTATTGATTCTCCTAGTTAAGTATGTTGATTCTTGAACACAACTACTTTATGAGTCTTGGCTGTGGCCCAAAGCACTCTGTCTTTCAGTATTACCACCGGATACATACATGCCACAGACACATAACTGGGTGAACCTTTTCAGATTGTGACTCAGCTTTGCTAGAGTCCCCAATTAGAGGTGTCCAGGTTTCTTAAGCACACTCTTTTTGCCTTGGATCACGACTTTATTTTTACCCTTGCCTTTTGGTTTAAAGGGCTATTGGCTTTTTCTGCTTGCTTTCTCTTTTTTTTTCCGCACATAATCTCTCTCTTTTTTTTGTATTCACTTCTTTTTCTTACTTCAAGAATCATTTTTATGATTTTTTAGATCCTCAGTAACATGTCTCCTTTTTTCATCATTCTTTCAAGAGCCAACATTCATGAACAACAAATTCAAAAGACATATGCACTGTTCAAGCATACATTCATAAGTCAAAGTATTGCCACCACATCAAAATAATTAATCTGTTATAAAATTTAAAATTCATGCAATTCTTCTCTTTTTAATTAAGAATATTTTTTATTTAAGAAAGGTGATGGATTCATAGGACATTCATAACTTTAAGGCATAGACACTAAGACACTAATGATCATGTAATAAGAAACAAACATAGATAAACATAAGCATAAAAATTCGAAAAACAGGAAAATAAAGAACAAGGAAATTAAAGAACGGGTCCACCTTAGTGATGGCGGTTTGTTCTTCCTCTTGAAGGTCTTATGGAGTGCTTGAACTCCTCAATGTCTCTTCCTTGCCTTTGTTGCTCCTCTCTCATGATTCTTTGATCTTCTCTATTTTCATGGAGGAGGATGAAATGTTCTTGGTGCTCCACCCTTAGTTGTCCTATGTTGGAACTCAATTCTCCTAGGGAGGTGTTGATTTGCTCCCAATAATTTTGTGGAAGAAAGTGCATCCCTTGAGGCATCTCAGGGATTTCATGATGAGGAATCTCCTCATGTCCATGAGTGGGATCTCTTGTTTGCTCCGAGCTCCTTCCACACAGATATCCATGAGGACTTGGTCCAACATTTGATTAAAGTTGACCTTTTTTGACTTTGAAAAGGGACCTCGGGGATCACCTTCTTCTTGGCCACAACTTCATAGAAGTGGTCTTGATGCACCCTTGAGATGAATCTCTCCATCTCCCATGACTCGGAGGTGGAAGCTTTTGCCTTCCCTTTCCTCTTTCTAGAGGTTTCTCCGGCCTTAGGTGCCATAAATGGTTATGGAAAAACAAAAAGCAACGCTTTTACCACACCAAACTTAGAAGGTTTGCTCGTCCTCGAGCAAAAGAAGAAAGAGGAGAGTAGAAGAAGGAGAAATAGAGGAGATGGAGGCGGCTTTGTTTTTCGACCAATGGGGAGAAGTAGTGTGTAGGTTGTGTGAAAATGAAGGAGTGAAGATGGGTTTATATAGGGGTGGAGAGAGGGGTAAGGTTCGGCCATTATGGGTGGGTTTGGGAGGGAAAGTGGTTTGAATTTGAATGGTAAGGTAGGTGGGGTTTTATGAAGGATGCATGTGAGTGGTGAAGAGAATGATGAGATTTGATAGGTGAGGGGTTTTGGGGAAGAGGTGTTGAGGTGATTGGTGAATGGGTGAAGAAGAGAGAGAGTGGTGGGGTAGGTGGGGATCCTGTGGGGTCCACAGATCCTGAGGTGTCAAGGATAATTCATCCCTGCACCAAGTGGCGAGCAAAAATGCTCCTTCTGCCAATCCTGGCGTTAAACGCCGGGCTGGTGCTCATTTCTGGCGTTTAACGCCAGCTTCTTGCCCATTCCTGGCATTAAACGCCAGTCTGGTGCCCCTTTCTGGCGTTAAACGCCCAGAATGGTGCCAGACTGGGCGTTAAACGCCCATTTGCTGCCCTTACTGGCGTTTAAATGCCAGCAAGTTTTTCCTCCAGGGTGTGCTATTTTTCATTCTGTTTTTGCTTTTTCAATTGTTTTGTGACTTCACATGATCATCAACCTATAGAAAACATAAAATAATAATGGAAAATAGATAAATATAACATTGGGTTGCCTCCTAACAAGCGCTTCTTCAATGTCAGTAGCTTGACAGTGGGCTCTCATGGAGCTTCACAGATGTTCAGAGCAATGTTGGAACCTCCCAACACCAAACTTAGAGTTTGAATGTGGGGGTTCAACACCAAACTTAGAATTTGGTTGTGGCCTCCCAACACCAAACTTAGAGTATGACTGTGGGGGCTCTGTTTGACTCTATTTTGAGGGAAGCTCTTCATGCTTCCTCTCCATGGTTACAGAGGGGTATCCTTGAGCCTTAAACACAAAGGATTCTTCATTTACTTGAATGATCAATTCTCCTCTGTCAACATCAATCACAGCCTTTGCTGTGGCTAGGAAGGGTCTGCCAAGGATGATGAATTCATCCATGCACTTCCCAGTCTCTAGGACTATGAAATCAGCAGGGATGTAATGGTCTTCAACCTTTACCAGAACATCCTCTACAAGTCCATAAGCTTGTTTTCTTGAATTGTCTACCATCTCTAGTGAGATTCTTGCAGCTCGCACCTCAAAGATCCCTAGCTTCTCCATTACAGAGAGAGGCATGAGGTTTATGCTTGACCCTAGGTCACACAGAGCCTTCTCAAAGGTCATGGTGCCTATGGTACAAGGTATTGAGAATTTTCCAGGGTCTTGTCTCTTTTGAGGTAATCTCTGCCTAGTCAAGTTATCCAATTCTTTGGTGAGCAAAGGGGGTTCATCCTCCCAAGTCTCATTACCAAATAACTTGTCATTTAGCTTCATGATTGCTCCAAGGTACTTAGCAACTTGCTCTTCAGTGACATCTTCATCCTCTTCAGAGGAAGAATACTCATCAGAGCTCATGAATGGCAAAAGTAATTCCAATGGAATCTCTATGGTCTCAGTGTGAGCCTCAGATTCCCATGGTTCCTCATTAGGGAATTCATTGGAGGCCAGCGGACGTCCATTGAGGTCTTCCTCATTGGCGATCACTGCCTCTTCCTCCTCTCCGAATTCGGCCATGTTGATGGCCTTGCACTCTCCTTTTGGATTCTCTTCTGTATTGCTTAGAAGAGTACTAGGAGGGAGTTCAGTAACTTTCTTACTCAGTTGACCCACTTGTACCTCCAAGTTTCTAATGGAGGACCTTGTTTCAGTCATGAAACTTTGAGTGGTTTTGATTAGATCAGAGACCATGGTTGCTAAGTCAGAGTGGCTCTGCTTAGAATTCTCTGTCTGTTGCTGAGAAGATGATGAAAAAGGCTTGCCATTGCCAAACCTGTTTCTTCCACCATTATTGTGGTTGAAACCTTGTTGAGGTCTCTGTTGATCCTTCCATGAGAGATTTGGATGATTTCTCCATGAAGGATTATAGGTGTTTCCATAGGGTTCTCCCATGTAATTCACCTCTTCCATTGATGGGTTCTCAGAATCATAAGCTTCTTCTTCAAATGAAGCGTCCTTAGTACTGCCTCGTTGATGGGCGGATAATTTGTACGCTTTTTGGCATTGTTTTTAGTATGTTTTTAGTATGATCTAGTTAGGTTTTAGTTAAAATTCACTTTTCTGGACTTTACTATGAGTTTGTGTGTTTTTTTGTGATTTCAGGTATTTTTTGGCTGAAATTGAGGGACCTGAGCAAAAATCTGATTCAGAGACTAAAAAGGACTGCAGATGCTGTTGGATTCTGACCTCTGGTGCACGAAATTGCAATAACACTTTTGCAATCCCGCACAACTAACCAGCAAGTGCACTGGGTCGTCCAAGTAATACCTTGCGTGAGCAAGGGTCGATCCCACGGAGATTGTCGGCTTGAAGCAAGCTATGGTTATCTTGTAAATCTTAGTCAGGATATCAGAAATTATCAGGATTGATTGTAGAAAGCAAAAGAACATGAAAAAGGTACTTGTTTTGCAGTAATGGAGAATAGGTTGAGGTTTGGAGATGCTCCATCTTCTGAATCTCTGCTTTCCTACTGTCTTCTTCTTCAGTCACGCAAGTCTCCTTCCATGGCAAGCTGTATGTAGGGTTTCACCGTTGTCAATGGCTACCTCCCATCCTCTCATTGGAACGATTCCTAATGCCCTGTCACGGCACGACATTCCATCTGTCGGTTCTCAATCAGACCGGAGTAGAATCCAGTGATTCTTTTGACGTCTGTCACTAACGCCCCGCCTTCAGGAGATTGAAGCACGTCACAGTCATTCAGTCATTGAATCCTACTCAGAATACCACAGACAAGGTTTAGACCTTCCGGATTCTCTTGAATGCCGCCATTAGTCTAGCTTATACCACGAAGATTCCGATTAAAGAACCCAAGAGATAACTACTTAATCTAAGGTAGAACGGAGGTGGTTGTCAGTCACACGTTCATGGTTGAGAATGGTGATGATTGTCACGGATCATCACATTCATCCGGATTAAGAACAAGTATTATCTTAGAATGGAAGCAAGCATGATTGAATGAGAAACAGTAGTAATTGCATTAATCCATCAAGACACAGCAGAGCTCCTCACCCCCAACCATGGGGTTTAGAGACTCATGCTGTGGAAAACGTGTACAATGTCATTAGATCATCAAAAAGTTGCATTCCGTCCTGATACAATGTCAAAAGATCCTATAAATAGTAAACTAGTGTCCTAAGGTTTACAGAAATGAGTAAATGACAGAAAAATCCACTTCCGGGCCCACTTGGTGTGTGCTTGGGCTGAGCAATGAAGGAATTTCGTGTAGAGACCTTTTCTGGAGTTAAACGCCAGTTCTCATGCCAGTTTGGGCGTTTAACTCCAAATTTTATGCCAGTTCCGGCGTTTAACGCTGGAATTTCTGTAGGTGACTTTGAGCGCCGGTTTGGGCCCTCAAATCTTGGGCAAAGTATGGACTATTATATATTGCTGGAAAGCCCAGGATGTCTACTTTCCAACGCCGTTGAGAGCGCGCCAATTGGGCTTCTGTAGCTCCAGGAAATCCGCTTCGAGTGCAGGGAGGTCAGAATCCAACAACATCTGCAGTCCTTTTTGGTCTCGGAATCAGATTTTTGCTCAGGACCCTCAATTTCAGCCAGAAAATACCTGAAATCACAGAAAAACACACAAACTCATAGTAAAGTCCAGAAAAGTGAATTTTAACTAAAAACTAATAAAAATATACTAAAAACTAACTAAATCATACTAAAAACATACTAAAAACAATGCCAAAAAGTATACAAATTATCCGCTCATCACAACACCAAACTTAAATTGTTGCTTGTCCCCAAGCAACTGAAAATCAAAAGAGGATAAAAAGAAGAGAATATACTATAGACTCCAAAATATCAAGGAAACATAGCTCCAATTAGATGAGCGGGACTAGTAGCTTTTTGCCTCCGAACAGTTTTGGCATCTCACTCTATCCCTTGAGGTTCAGAATGATTGGCTTCTATAAGACTCAGAACTCAGATAGTGTTATTGATTCTCTTAGTTAAGCATAATGATTCTTGAACATAGCTAGTGTATGAGTCTTGGCTGTGGCCCAAAGCACTCTGTCTTCCAGTATTACCACCGGATACATACATGCCACAGACACATAATTGGGTGAACCTTTTCAGATTGTGACTCAGCTTTGCTAAAGTCCCCAATTAGAGGTGTCCAAGGTTCTTAAGCACACTCTTATTGCCTTGGATCACAACTTGATTTCTTTTCTTTTTTTTTCTTTTTCTTTCTTTCTTTTCCCTTTTTTTTTTCGAAAATTTTTTTTTTCACTGCTTTTTCTTGCTTCAAGAATCAGTCTGATGATTTTTTTTTTAGATCCTCAATAACAGTTCTCTTTCTCCTCATTCTTTCAAGAGCCAACAATTTTTAACATTCTCAAAAACAACAATTTCAAGAGACATATGCACTGTTCATGCATTCATTCAGAAAACAAAAAGTATTGTCATCACATCAAGCTAATTCAACTAGTTTCAATGATGAATTTCGAAATCCTGTACTTCTTGTTCTTTTGTGATTAAAGCATTTTTCATTTAAGAGAGGTGATGGATTCATAGGACATTCATATCTTTAAGGCATAAAATCTCAATTTTATTAATTATGAATTAAAACATGACTCAAAAATAGATATAGAATGAGACAAAAAAAAACGAAAAATAAAAAATAGAGGGAAAAAGAAACGCAAACATAGGCTCCTAATGATAGAGGTTTTCACAGAGTTAGGACTCAACAACCTTGATTTTGAGAAGTGGATGCTCCCTCAGCTTGAGAGGAGAGCTTTTGGCGTTTTAATTCTTGGAGTTCACGCCCCTGCTTCTCTTGTTCCTTCAGCAATTTGCAGAGCATGCAGTTTTGATTCTGCTGTTCTTCCTTCAGTTGCTCCATAGTCTCTTGCAGCTTGTTAATAGATGCTTCTAGGCTGGACCAGTAGTCAATTCTTGGGAATTCAGGGGGGAATTCCTGCGCCCTCCTCTTGATGGAGTTGTCTTGCACTTGTCCTTCCATTGACTTCTTGGTGATTGGGTGTTCAATGGGTATAAACTCATCTACTCCCATCTTCACCCCAGCCTCTTTACAGAGCAAGGAAATCAAGCTTGGGTAAGCCAGTTTGGCCTCAGTGGAATTCTTATTTGCAATTGTGTAGATCTCACAAGCAATCACATGATGAACCTCCACTTCTTTTCCAAGCATGATGCAATGAATCATCACTGCTCTCTTGATGGTGACCTCAGAACGGTTGCTAGTGGGCAATATGGAACGCCCAATAAAGTCTAGCCACCCTCTTGCAATTGGCTTGAGGTCTCCCCTCTTGAGTTGGTTTGGGACACCCTTTGAATTGGTTATCCACTTAGTCCCAGGGAGGCATATGTCTTCTAGAACTTGATCCAACCCTTTATCTACTCTCACCATCCTCCTATTGAAGGAATCAGGATCATCTTGTAGTTGAGGTAGTTTGAAGATTTCTCTTATTTTGTCCAGATGGAAGTACATAACTTTCCCTCTGACCATAGTTCTGTGGGTATGGTAAGCGGTTCCAGTCATTCTTTGCTTATCTGTTAGCCACAGATTTGAGTAGAATTCCTGAACCATGTTCCTTCTAACCTTTGTCTCAGGATTGGTCAGAACTTCCCAACCTCTGTTTCGAATTTGCTCTTGGATCTCCGGATATTCATCTTCTTTCAGATCAAATTTAACTTCCGGGATCACTGACCTCAGACCCATTATTTTGTGATAATGGTCTTCATGTTCTTTAGTTAAGAACTTCTCTTCATTCCAAAGATTCTTTGGATTAGTCTCTTTCTTTCCTCTTGAGTTGGTTTGTTTTCCTTTAGGAGCCATGATCTTGATGAATCTTGGCTTAGTGATCACGGAAAAGCACACCAAACTTAGAGGTTTTGCTTGTCCTCAAGCAAAAAGAAAAGAAAGAAGAGAAGAGAGAGAGAGGGAGAGGAAATTCGAATGGTGTGAGGAAGGAGGGGTGAGGAACGTTCATTTATAGAGTGGGGGGGAAGATTTTCGAAAACAAAAGAGAGATTTGAAAGGAAATTTGAAAAGATATGAAAAGAAATTGAGAAAAGGGTGAGTTTTTGAAGAAGATTTGAGATTATTTTGAAATAGATTTGAAGAAAAGTTTTGATTTGTGAAGATTTGAAAGTGAATAATAAAAGGTTGAAGTGCATTTATGTAGAAGAGTATGGGTAAAAAGAGGAAAGTCTGAAAAAAATTGAGTTGAAAACAAAAGTGTGGTCCCCCCACCTTTCTGGCGTTAAACGCCCAGAATGGCACCCATTCTGGCGTTTAACGCCCACTTGGCACCCTTTTTGGGCGTTTAACGCCCAGCCAGGTACCCTGGCTGGCGTTAAACGCCAGAAAGCCTTCCTCACTGGGCGTTTTTCTGAACGCCCAGTGATGCTGCACACCTGGCGTTAAACGCCCAGAATGGTGCCCATTCTGGCGTTTAACGCCCAAAATGGCACCATTCCTGGCGTTAAACGCCCAGAATGGTACCCATTCTGGCGTTTAACGCCCAAAATGCACCTTACTGGCGTTTTTTCACCAGTAAGCTCATTTTCTCTGCTTTTTGAGCTGAATCCTTCTGTAACTCTGTGAATTCCTTCATTTTTGATATTTGCCTCTGTAAGAACTAATCATACAACCTACTAATGACTGGGTTGCCTCCCAGCAAGCGCTTCTTTACTGTCTTTAGCTGGACTTTCACTGAGAATCACTCAAGTCTCAGTTCTGAGCATTCCTGCTCAAAATTTCCTTCAAGATAATGCTTGATTCTCTGTCCATTAACAATGAACTTCTTATCAGAATCAATATCCTGAAGCTCAACATATCCATATGGTGACACTCCTGTAATCACATACGGACCCCTCCAACGGGATTTGAGTTTTCCTGGAAACAGTTTGAGCCTGGAGTTGAAGAGCAGAACTTTTTGTCCTGGCTCAAAGACTCTGGTTGACAACTTCTTGTCATGCCATTTCTTTGCCTTTTCCTTATAGATCTTTGCATTTTCAAAGGCATTGAGTCTGAACTCCTCTAGCTCATTTAGCTGGAGCAGTCTTTTTTCACCAGCTAACTGTGCATCCATGTTTAGGAATCTGGTTGCCCAGTAGGCTTTATGTTCCAGTTCCACAGGCAAATGGCAGGCCTTCCCATACACCAGTTGGTATGGAGAGGTTCCTATAGGAGTTTTGAATGCTGTTCTGTATGCCCACAGAGCATCATCCAAGCTCTTTGCCCAATCCTTTCTCCGGGCCATCACAGTCCGTTCCAGGATTCTCTTTAGCTCTCTGTTAGAGACCTCAGCTTGCCCATTTGTCTGTGGATGATACGGAGTTGCCACTTTGTGGCTAATTCCATATCTAACCATAGCAAGGTGTAGCTGTTTATTGCAGAAATGAGTGCCCCCATCACTGATTAGCACTCTGGGAACGCCAAACCTGCTGAAAATGTTTTTCTGGAGGAATTTCAGTACAGTCTTAGTATCATTAGTGGGTGTAGCAATCGCTTCTACCCACTTAGACACATAGTCCACTGCCACCAGAATGTAAGTGTTTGAGTATGATGGTGGGAATGGCCCCATGAAGTCAATTCCCCATACATCAAACAGCTCTATCTCTAATATCCCTTGTTGAGGCATGGCATATCCATGAGGCAGGTTACCAGCTCTTTGGCAACTGTCACAGTTACGCACAAACTCTCGGGAATCTTTATAGAGAGTAGGCCAGTAGAAGCCACATTGGAGGACTTTAGTGGCTGTTCGCTCACTTCCAAAATGTCCTCCATACTGTGATCCATGGCAGTGCCATAGGATCCTCTGTGCTTCTTCTCTGGGTACACACCTGCGGATCACTCCGTCAGCACATCTCTTAAAGAGATATGGTTCATCCCAGAGGTAGTACTTGGCATCTGAAATTAATTTCTTTCTCTGCATGTAACTGTACTCCTTGGGTATGAACCTCACAGCTTTAAAATTTGCAATATCTGCAAACCATGGAGCTTCCTGAATGGCAAATAGTTGCTCATCTGGGAAAGTCTCTGAGATCTCAGTAGAAGGGAGGGACGCCCCAGCTACTGGTTCTATTCGGGACAGATGATCTGCTACTTGGTTCTCTGTCCCTTTTCTGTCTCTTATTTCTATATCAAACTCTTGCAGAAGCAACACCCATCTAATGAGCCTGGGTTTTGAATCCTGCTTTGTGAGTAGATATTTAAGAGCAGCATGGTCAGTGTACACAACCACTTTGGATCCCACTAGATAGGATCTAAACTTGTCAATGGCATAAACCACTGCAAGTAACTCTTTTTCTGTTGTTGTGTAGTTCTTCTGCGCGTCATTTAGAACACGGCTGGCATAGTAAATGACGTGCAGAAGCTTGTCATGCCTCTGTCCCAATACTGCACCAATGGCATGGTCACTGGCATCACACATTAGTTCAAATGGTAATGTCCAGTCTGGTGCAGAGATGACTGGTGCTGTGACCAGCTTGGCTTTCAGGGTCTCAAATGCCTGCAGACACTGTGTGTCAAACACAAATGGTGTGTCAGCAGCTAACAGGTTACTCAGAGGTTTTGCAATTTTCGAAAAATCCTTTATAAACCTTCTGTAGAATCCTACATGCCCCAGAAAGCTTCTGATTGCCTTAACATTGGCAGGTGGTGGTAATTTTTCAATTACCTCTACCTTTGCCTTATCCACCTCTATTCCCTTGCTTGAAATTTTGTGCCCAAGGACAATTCCTTCAGTCACCATAAAGTGACATTTCTCCCAGTTTAAAACCAGGTTAGTCTCTTGGCACCTTTTCAAGACAAGTGCTAGGTGATTAAGACAGGAGCTAAATGAGTCTCCATATACTGAAAATTCATCCATGAAGACTTCCAGAAATTTCTCTACCATATCTGAAAAGATGGAGAGCATGCACCTCTGAAAGGTTGCAGGTGCATTGCACAGACCAAAGGGCATTCTCCTATAGGCAAACACGCCTGAAGGGCAGGTGAATGCTGTTTTCTCTTGGTCCTGAGGATCTACTGCAATTTGGTTGTAGCCTGAATAGCCATCCAAAAAGCAGTAATAATCATGGCCAGCTAGTCTTTCTAGCATTTGGTCTATGAATGGTAAAGGAAAATGATCCTTTCTGGTGGCTGTATTGAGCCTTCTGTAGTCAATACACATGCGCCACCCTGTGACTGTCCTTGTAGGAACCAGTTCATTTTTTTCATTATGAACCACTGTCATGCCTCCCTTTTTGGGAACAACTTGGACAGGGCTCACCCAGGGGCTATCAGAAATAGGATAAATAATCCCAGCCTCTAGTAATTTAGTGACCTCTTTCTGCACCACCTCCTTCATGGCAGGATTTAGCCTCCTCTGTGGTTGGACCACTGGTTTGGCATTATCCTCCAATAGGATCTTGTGCATGCATCTAGCTGGGCTAATACCCTTGAGATCACTTATGGACCACCCAAGAGCTGTCTTGTGTGTCCTTAGCACTTGAATCAGTGCTTCCTCTTCCTGTGGATTTAAAGCAGAGCTTATAATCACTGGAAAAGTGTCACCCTCTCCCAGAAATGCATATTTCAGGGATGATGGTAGTGGTTTGAGTTCAGGCTTTGGAGGTTTATCTCCCTCCTGAGGAATTTTCGAAAATTCCTTTGCCTCCTCCAGTTCTTCCTGATCAAGCTGAGCATCTTTGAAGATGTCCTCAAGCTCTGATTCTAGGCTTTCAGCCGTATTGATCTCTTCTACCAGAGAGTCAATAATGTCAGCGCCCATGCAGTCATTTGGTGTGTCTGGATGCTGCATAGCTTTTACAGCATTCAACTTGAACTCATCCTCATTGACCCTCAAGGTTACTTCCCCTTTTTGTACATCAATGAGAGTTCGTCCAGTTGCTAGGAAGGGTCTTCCTAGAATGAGAGTTGCACTCTTGTGCTCCTCCATTTCCAGCACCACAAAGTCAGTTGGAAAGGCAAATGGCCCAACCTTGACAATCATGTCCTCAATTATGCCTGATGGGTATTTAATAGAGCCATCAGCAAGTTGGAGGCATATCCAGGTTGGTTTGACTTCTCCAATCAACCCAAGCTTTCTGATAGTGGATGCAGGTATTAGATTGATGCTTGCTCCAAGATCACATAGGGCTGTCTTGGTGCAAGCACCTTCTAATGTGCATGGTATTATAAAGCTTCCTGGATCTTGAAGTTTTTCTGGCAAGCTCTTTAATATGACTGCACTGCATTCTTCAGTGAGAAACACTTTTTCAGTTTCTCTCCAATCCTTCTTATGACTTAAGATCTCTTTCATGAACTTAGCATAAGAAGGTATTTGCTCAAGTGCCTCTGCAAACGGAATCTTTATTTCAAGAGTCCTTAGATAGTCTGCAAAGCGGGCAAATTGCTTATCCTGTTCCGCTTGGCGGAGTTTTTGAGGATAAGGCATCTTGGCTTTATATTCTTCAACCTTAGATGCTGCAGGTTTATTCCTTACAGAAGTGGTTGAAGAAGCCTTGTTAGAGGGATAATCATTAGCACTCTTAGGTGCCTGATCCTCCTTGGGCGTTTGGACGCCAGGAGTGGGTGGAGATTGGGCGTTAAACGCCAACTTCTCCCCCTTTTCTGGCGTTTGAACGCCAGAACTGGGCAGGGAATGGGCGTTTAACGCCAGCTTTCCTTCCCTTTCTGGCGTTTGAACGCCAATGATATTCCTCTCCGGGCTCTTACTGTCCTCAGAGGGATTTTGAACAGTGGTTTGGTTGTCCTCTGTCAATTGTTCCTTGTTTGGCTTTTTACTCTTCTGAACAGTGTTATTTAGGGTCTTCCCACTCCTCAATTGAACTGCTTGACATTCCTCTGTTATCTGTTTAGATATTTGCTGTTTTGCTTGATTCAACTGCAGTTCTATGCTCTTGTTAGCAACTTTAGTTTCATAGAGCATCTCTTTAAAGTCTGCTAACTGTTCTGTCATCAGGAGCAATTGCTGCTTAAGCTCAGTTATTTGTTCTTGAGGACTAGGGCCATTGACTACTGCCATGACCTCCTCTTTTGGAGAGAATTTGTAGCAACCCTCAATTTTAAAAATATAAATATAAATAAGTTACAATTTATTTTATAAAATTAGAGTTCCTTATTTTTAGAAAATTATTTTTATTATCAATAATTAAACTAATTTTATAATAATTTAAATTTAATTAAATTTATATTATTATTATTATTATTATTATTATTATTATTATTATTATTATTATTATTATTATTATTATTATTATTATTATATATACTTACCGTAAGTATTAAATTGCATTATAAGTTGATATATATTATATTCATTGTATTACTATTATTATTACTATTATTACATTTATTGTTATTATTAAATTACCATCATTACTATTGTTAGTATTATTATTACTATTATTAATTATAAATCATAGAAAACAAAAGGTGGTTTATATTTTACATTAGGTTATATATATATATATTATTATTATTATTATTATGCATTAGGTTACGTGTGTGTATATATATATCATAGAGAAACCCAAGGCGGTTTAGACATAATAATAAAGAAAGTCAAGGCGGTCATATATATATATGTACGTGAATAACGTAAGAGAGAGGGAAGAGCATAACGAAGAGAGAAAGGGAGAAAACGTAAATTTTTCTGAACTTCGGGCTTCGATTTTTTTGAAATCCGTAATTCCAATCAAAAATCTAATCCGGTAAGAGTATTCGTAACCTCCTCCTCTACACGTTAACACTATTTTTGATTAGTGGAAGTTGACAATGACGTAGTTCCTCTTTTCTTTGGATTTGGCCAACGAGAGTTTTAGGAGGTAAAGACGATTCTGGACATTTTCTTCTTCGATAGCTCAGTCAGATAGCTTCTCCGGAGTTTTGAATATTTTGATTTCGTACGAAGGTATGGTTTTGGTTTCTCGTAGTTAATGTTTTATGTCACGTGAAAACTTAGGCTAGATGACCTTAAGATAGGAATGAAATGAATGAATATTTGATGGATTGTGTATATGGTATAAAATGTGAGGTTTAGCTGTTGTCAATAATTTGCTGTTGAAGTTGGTCGGTTTGAAAAAAGATTTAATATTGGTATTTGTTTGATTATGAAATAATTTGTTACTGGAAATGATTTGAGTGACTGAGAGGTGTTTGGTTTGATAGTTGGGACCCTTGAAGGGTGGCAGAAATTTGAGTCTTAGAGGAGATATTGCCAAAATTTCTTTAAGAATTGGAGTTTTGATTTGAGGTAATATTTTAAAAGGGAAAGAGATTATTATGTGGCTTGTGTATTTGAGACTATTTGTTGACCCTCTGTCGCAAGATGTGACCGGGCACTTTAACTCCCCGGATTCCCCCATGGGCATGCATATATATATAAATATTGAATATTATATTGAGCTTGGAGTTCGTCTCCATGAAATACTATATTATTGAGCTTGGAGTTTAACTCCATGGAATACTATACTATTGAGCTTGGAGTGTGACTCCATGGAACATTATATTTGAGCTTGGAGTTTGACTCCATGGAATATTATTGAGCTTGGGGATGCGCGCACAGAGGGACTGTCCAATGGTTAACTACCAGGACTTGTCGGGTTGGCTGTATAACCGACAGATGAGACTCATCAGCCATAGGACAGGCATACATCATATGCATTTGTTTGTTTGCTTGAGTGTGCATTGTTTTGGTTTGCTTAACTGTTTAATTCTGCTTATCCGCTACTTGTTCTACTTGCTGTAAATGCTTCTCTACCTGTGCTTTTCTTGCTTGAACTATATGTGTATGTTTTCTGAGAAATCCTTCTTGGCGAAGGTGTGAGGAGAGAGGATTGTTCCACCAATGATTCGGAGGAGTAGAGGAGACAGAACGTGAATTATTAGGTTAAAGTTAGATTCCGAATTAGAATACCTTAGACAACTTACCAAATTTCTGGTTTAGTTGAATTCTTAAGCGGAAATCTGAGTGTCGAAATTCTAGGAATGCCTCTGGCTTTCCCGAGACCTTTTATATTAACTATGCGGGCACCTTTACCATACTGAGAACCTCCGGTTCTCATCCCATACTATGTTGTTGTTTTTCAGATGCAGGTCGAGAGACACCTCGTTGAGCATTTGGGTATCCTCCTTACGAGCGAAGAACTGTCTTTTGGACTGTCATATTTTGTTTTTGGCTATGTATATATGTTTATAGAATCTCCGTATGTATATTTTGTGTTTTGTCCCTCCTAGAGGTCGACTTGGAGATACAGGGGTTTATTTTGTGGTTTGAGTTTTATTTTGGGTTGTATATAAACATAATTATATACTCTGGTCGGCCTTAGCTTCGCAGGTCAAGTCTGGAGCTTGCTATCTGAGTTTTGGAACTCTGATATGTATATATATGTGTTCAGTTATCTTTCGATTTTACCTGTCCGTTTTACGAATATCCATGCGAGTGTGTCACGATTTTCTGTTTATCAATTTGTTTAGCTTGTTCTTCAAGGCTCCTAGATATGATTTCACCCAACTATATCTATGTAGATATCATTTTCTTTTAGAGGTCGTAATACCTTGCCACCTCTGCTTTACGACTTAAGCGTAAGGCCCTGTGTGGTAGGGTGTTACAGAATTCATTGCTAGAATACAAATATTGGTTTCTAGCAACAGTGTCTATAAGCTCTTGAGCTTCTTCAATTGTCTTCCTCATGTGTATAGATCCACCAGCTGAGTGGTCTAAAGACATCTGAGCTTTTTCTGTAAGCCCATAGTAGAAGATGTCTAACTGTACCCACTCTGAAAACATTTCAGAGGGACATTTCCTTAACATACCTCTATACCTCTCCCAGGCATTATAAAGGGATTCATTATCCTCTTGTTTAAAGCCTTGGATGTCCAGCCTTAGCTGTGTCATCCTCTTAGGAGGGTAAAAATGATTCAGGAATTTGTCTGACAACTATTTCCATGTCTTTATGCTTGCTGTAGGTTGGTTATTCAACCACCTTTTTGCTTGATCTTTTACAGCAAATGGAAACAATAATAGTCTGTAGACATCCTGATCTACCTCTTTATCATGTACTGTGTCAGCAATTTGTAAAAACTGTGCCAGAAACTCAGTAGGTTCTTCCTGTGGAAGACCGGAATACTGGCAATTTTGCTGCACTATGATAATGAGTTGAGGATTTAGTTCAAAGCTGCTTGCTTTGATGGGAGGTGTACAGATGCTACTCCCATATGCAGCTGTAATGGGGTTAGCATATGACCCCAGAGTCCTTTTGGACTGATCAATCCCACTTATGTCCATGATGGACAAAAGGGAAATGATAATGATTGCAAGGAGATAAATTTTGTTTTTTTTTTTTTTTTTGAATTTAACGAAAAAAAAATTTGAAATAAAACAAAATAAAATTAAGATAAAATTCGAAAATCAAAAAGAGAATAAGATCAAAGCAAATTGAAAACTAGATCAATTAGTTAATTAAAAAGATTTTGAAAACAGCAATTAAAAAGATATGATTGAAAAATTTTTATGAAAAAGATTTGATTTTTAAAAAGAGGAAAGAGAAAAACACAAAAAGACACAAAACTTAAAATTTTAGAAAATCAAACACAAAATTTTCGAAAACTTTTAAGGAGAAACACAAAGAGGACACCAAACTTAGAATTTTTATGAATCAAAAAGGGACTAAGAACATGCAAAGAAAAGTCGAAAATTAAAAGAAAAACAAAGGCATGCAAATGACACCAAACTTAGAATATGAAACTAGACTCAACTAAAAAGACTCTAAACCAACAAAACAAAAAGTCCTAATCTAAGCAACAAGATAAGCCGTCAGTTGTCCAAACTCAACAATCCCCGGCAACGGCGCCAAAAACTTGGTGCACGAAATTGCAATAACACTTTTGCAATCCCGCACAACTAACCAGCAAGTGCACTGGGTCGTCCAAGTAATACCTTGCGTGAGCAAGGGTCGATCCCACGGAGATTGTCGGCTTGAAGCAAGCTATGGTTATCTTGTAAATCTTAGTCAGGATATCAGAAATTATCAGGATTGATTGTAGAAAGCAAAAGAACATGAAAAAGGTACTTGTTTTGCAGTAATGGAGAATAGGTTGAGGTTTGGAGATGCTCCATCTTCTGAATCTCTGCTTTCCTACTGTCTTCTTCTTCAGTCACGCAAGTCTCCTTCCATGGCAAGCTGTATGTAGGGTTTCACCGTTGTCAATGGCTACCTCCCATCCTCTCATTGGAACGATTCCTAATGCCCTGTCACGGCACGGCATTCCATCTGTCGGTTCTCAATCAGACCGGAGTAGAATCCAGTGATTCTTTTGACGTCTGTCACTAACGCCCCGCCTTCAGGAGATTGAAGCACGTCACAGTCATTCAGTCATTGAATCCTACTCAGAATACCACAGACAAGGTTTAGACCTTCCGGATTCTCTTGAATGCCGCCATTAGTCTAGCTTATACCACGAAGATTCCGATTAAAGAACCCAAGAGATAACTACTTAATCTAAGGTAGAACGGAGGTGGTTGTCAGTCACACGTTCATGGTTGAGAATGGTGATGATTGTCACGGATCATCACATTCATCCGGATTAAGAACAAGTATTATCTTAGAATGGAAGCAAGCATGATTGAATGAGAAACAGTAGTAATTGCATTAATCCATCAAGACACAGCAGAGCTCCTCACCCCCAACCATGGGGTTTAGAGACTCATGCTGTGGAAAACGTGTACAATGTCATTAGATCATCAAAAAGTTGCATTCCGTCCTGATACAATGTCAAAAGATCCTATAAATAGTAAACTAGTGTCCTAAGGTTTACAGAAATGAGTAAATGACAGAAAAATCCACTTCCGGGCCCACTTGGTGTGTGCTTGGGCTGAGCAATGAAGGAATTTCGTGTAGAGACCTTTTCTGGAGTTAAACGCCAGTTCTCATGCCAGTTTGGGCGTTTAACTCCAAATTTTATGCCAGTTCCGGCGTTTAACGCTGGAATTTCTGTAGGTGACTTTGAGCGCCGGTTTGGGCCCTCAAATCTTGGGCAAAGTATGGACTATTATATATTGCTGGAAAGCCCAGGATGTCTACTTTCCAACGCCGTTGAGAGCGCGCCAATTGGGCTTCTGTAGCTCCAGGAAATCCGCTTCGAGTGCAGGGAGGTCAGAATCCAACAGCATCTGCAGTCCTTTTTGGTCTCGGAATCAGATTTTTGCTCAGGACCCTCAATTTCAGCCAGAAAATACCTGAAATCACAGAAAAACACACAAACTCATAGTAAAGTCCAGAAAAGTGAATTTTAACTAAAAACTAATAAAAATATACTAAAAACTAACTAAATCATACTAAAAACATACTAAAAACAATGCCAAAAAGTATACAAATTATCCGCTCATCAACCTCCCTGCACTCAAAGTGGATTTTCTGGAGCTACAGAAGCCCAATTGGCGCGCTCTCAATGGTGTTGGAAAGTAGACATCCTGGGCTTTCCAGCAATATATGATAGTCCATACTTTGCCCAAGATTTGATGGCCCAAACCGGCGTTCAAAGTCACCCTCAGAATTCCCAGTGTTAAACGCCGGAACTGGCACAAGGATGGGAGTTAAACGCCCAAACTGGCACCAAAGCTGGCGTTTAACTCCAAGAAGAGTCTGTACACGAAAATGCTTCAATGCTCAGCCCAAACACACACCAAGTGGGCCCGGAAGTGGATTTTTATGTCATTTACTCATCTCTGTAAACCCTAGGCTACTAGTTCTCTATAAATAGGACCTTTTACTATTGTATTTTCATCTTTTGATCTTTGGATCCTTTGACCATCTTTAGATCTGAGATCACGATTGGGAGGCTGGCCTCTCGGCCATGCCTAAACCTTGTTCTTATGTATTTTCAACGGTGGAGTTTCTACACACCATAGATTAAGGTGTGGAGCTCTGCTGTACCTCGAGTATTAATGCAATTACTATTGTTCTTCTATTCAATTCCGCTTGTTCTTGTTCTAAGATATCACTTGTTCTTCAACTTGATGAATGTGATGATCTGTGACACTCATCATCATTCTCACCTATGAACGCGTGCCTGACAACCACCTCCGTTCTACCTTAGATTGGGTGGATATCTCTTGGATTCTTTAACCGGAATCTTTGTGGTATAAGCTAGAATTGATGGCGGCATTCAAGAGAATCCGGAAGGTCTAAACCTTGTCTGTGGTATTCTGAGTAGGATTCAATGATTGAATGACTGTGACGAGCTTCAAACTCGCGATTGTGGGGCGTTAGTGACAGACGCAAAAGAATCACTGGATTCTATTTCGACATGATTGAGAACCGACAGCTGGATAGCCGTGCCGTGACAGGGTGCGTTGAACATTTCCACTGAGAGGATGGGAGGTAGCCACTGACAACGGTGAAACCCTTGCATACAGCTTGCCATGGAAGGAAGTAAGAAGGATTGGATGAAGACAGTAGGAAAGTAGAGAGACGGAAGGAACACAGCATCTCCATACGCTTATCTGAAATTCCCACCAATGAATTGCATAAGTATCTCTATCTCTATCTTTATGTTTTATTCATCATTCATAACCATTTGAGTTTGCCTGACTAAGATTTACAAGGTGACCATAGCTTGCTTCATACCAACAATCTCTGTGGGATCGACCCTTACTCGCGTAAGGTTTATTACTTGGACGACCCAGTACACTTGCTGGTTAGTTGTGCGAAGTTGTAGTGATCACAATTTCGTGCACCAAGTTTTTGGCGCCGTTGCCGGGGATTGTTAAGTTTGGACAACTGACGGTTCATCTTGTTGCTTAGATTAGGTATTTTTCTTCAGAGTTCTTAAGAGTGAATTCTAGTGTTTCAAGGTGATGTTCTTATCATCACCAAAGCTGATTGATTTTCATCAATTTAGCTCTTGAATGCAATGTCCTGCTGAAGCTTGTTCAGCCATGTCTAATTTCTTTAGACTGAAGCTTTAGACTAACATTGCATGATTCCTGGAATTCTCATTAAGAATTTTGATATCTCTATTTTCTTTTCCACTTAATTTTTGAAAAATCCAAAAAAATTTACAAAATCATAAAAACCAAAAATATTCTATGTTTCTTGTTGAGTCTAGAGTCTCATGTTAAGTTTGGTGTCAATTGCATGTTTCTGTTCTTTTTGCATTCATGCATTTGTCTTCATTTAATCTTCAAGTTGTTCTTGATGATTTCATTGCTCTGATCTTTGAATTCTCTTGACTTGAGTGTTTTGTTGTTTGTCATATGCATTCTCATTCTGTTAATGTCAGTAGTATACAAACTGCTAAGTTTGGTGTCTTGCATGCATTGTTATTTGATTTTAGTTGCATTTTGATTTTTCCTCATTATGAAAAATCCAAAAATATTTTTAATTTGTGTCTTTTCAAGTCAATAATACAGAGAATTGAAGATTCAGAACATACAGCAGAGGAACTACACAGAAAAAGCTGGGCATTCAAAACGCCCAGTGAAGAAGGCAAACTGGCGTTTAAACACCAGCCAGGGTGCCTGGCTGGGCGTTTAACGCCCAAAAGGGTAGTAGTTTGGGCGTTAAACGCCAGAATGTGCACCATTCTGGGCGTTTAACGCCAGGATGGCACAAGAGGGAAGATTTTGTTTTCAAATCAAATTTTTTTCAGGTTTTCAAAATTTTTCAAAATCAAATCTTTTTCAAATCAATTTTTTTTCAATCAAATCTTTTTCAAAATCAATTTCTTTCTATTTTCAAAGATACTTGCTATCAATTAATGAGTTGATTCAACATTTCAAGTATGTTGCCTTTTCTGTTGAGAAAGGTTTAATGTTTGAATCATATCTTTTCTTGTTAGCCAAGTTATTAATTTTTAAAATCAAATCTTTTTAAAAATGTTTTTCAAATCATAACTTCTCAATCACATCTTTTTAAAACCAATCATATCTTTTTAATCACATCTTTTTCAAAATAGTTTTCAATCAAATCTTTTTTATTTCTAATTTCAAAATCTTTTTCAAAAATCACTTGATTTCTTTTCTATTCTTGGTTTTCGAAAATCAATTAAAGTTTTTCAAAATGTTTTTAAAATATCTTACTTAATTTTCGAAAATTCTTCCCCTCTTCTCACATTCTTCTTCTACCTCTTCCTTCTATTTTTCTTTTCCTCTGACATCTCACGGAATCTCTATACTGTGACATAGAGGATTCCATATTTTCTTGTTCTCCTCTCTTTCATATGAGCAGGAGCAAAGACAAAAGCATTCTTGTTGAGGCTGATCCTGAACCTGAAAGGACCTTGAAGCGAAAGCTAAGAGAAGCTAAGGCACAATTCTCTGTAGAGGACCTAACAGAAATCTTCAAAGAAGAAGACCCCATGGCAGCCAAAAACAACAACAATGCCAACAATGTAAGGAAGATGCTGGGTGACTTTACTGCACCTACTCCCGACTTCTATGGGAGAAGCATCTCTATCCCTGCCATTGGAGCAAACAACTTTGAGCTTAAGCCTCAATTAGTTTTTCTAATGCAACAGAATTGCAAGTTCCATGGACTTCCATTGGAAGATCCTCATCAGTTCTTAGCTGAATTCTTGCAAATCTGTGACATTGTCAAGACTAATGGGGTTGACCCTGAGGTCTACAGACTTATGCTATTCCCTTTTGCTGTAAGAGACAGAGCTAGAATATGGTTGGATTCACAACCTAAAGAAAGCCTGAACTCTTGGGAAAAGCTAGTCAATGCCTTCTTGGCAAAGTTCTTTCCACCTCAAAAATTGAGTAAGCTTAGAGTGGAAGTCCAAACCTTCAGACAAAAGGAAGGAGAATCCCTCTATGAAGCTTGGGAAAGATACAAACAATTAATCAGAAAGTGTCCCTCTGATATGCTTTCTGAATGGAGCATCATAGGTATTTTCTATGATGGTCTGTCTGAACTGTCCAAGATGTCTTTGGATAGCTCTGCTGGAGGATCTCTTCATCTGAAGAAGACGCCTACAGAAGCTCAAGAGCTCATTGAAATGGTTGCAAATAACCAATTCATGTACACTTCTGAAAGGAATCCTATGAACAATGGGACTAATCAGAAGAAATGAGTTCTTGAGATTGATACTCTGAATGCCATATTGGCTCAGAACAAGATATTGACCCAACAAGTCAATATGATTTCTCAAAGTCTGTCTGGAATGCAAAATGCACCAGGCAGTACTAAGGATGCTTCATCTGAAGAAGAAGCTTATGATCCTGAGAACCCTTCAATGGAAGAGGTGAATTACATGGGAGAACCCTATGGAAACACCTATAATCCTTCATGGAGAAATCATCCAAATCTCTCATGGAAGGATCAACAGAGACCTCAACAAGGTTTCAACAATAATAATGGTGGAAGAAACAGGTTTAGCAATGGCAAGCCTTTTCCATCATCTTCTCAGCAACAGACAGAGAGTTCTAAGCAGAACACATCTGACTTAGCAACCATGGTCTCTGATCTAATCAAAACCACTCAAAGTTTCATGACTGAAGCAAGGTCCTCCATTAGAAATTTGGAGGCACAAGTGGGTCAGCTGAGCAAGAAAATTACTGAACTCCCTCCTAGTACTCTTCCAAGCAATACAGAAGAAAATCCAAAAGGAGAGTGCAAAGCCATCAACATGGCCGAATTTGGAGAGGAGGAAGAGGCAATGAACGCCACTGAGGAAGACCTCAATGGACGTCCATTGGCCTCCAATGAGTTCCCTAATGAGGAACCTTGGGAATCTGAGGCTCCCACTGAGACCATAGAGATTCCATTAGATTCACTTCTGCCATTCATGAGCTCTGATGAGTATTCTTCCTCTGAAGAGGATGAGTATGTCACTGAAGAGCAAGTTGCTAAATACCTTGGAGCAATCATGAAGTTAAATGACAAGTTATTTGGAAATGAGACTTGGGAGGATGAACCCCCTTTGCTCACCAAAGAACTGGATGACTTGTCTAGGCAGAAATTACCTCAAAAGAGACAGGATCCTGGGAAGTTTTCAATACCTTGTACCATAGGCACCATGACCTTCAAGAAGGCCTTGTGTGACCTAGGGTCAAGTGTAAACCTCATGCCTCTCTCTGTAATGGAGAAGCTAGGGATCTTTGAGGTGCAAGCTGCAAAAATCTCACTAGAGATGGCAGACAACTCAAGAAAACAAGCTCATGGACTTGTAGAGGATGTTCTGGTAAAGGTTGAAGACCATTACATCCCTGCTGATTTCATAGTCCTAGAGACTGGGAAGTGCATGGATGAATCCATCATCCTTGGCAGACCCTTCCTAGCCACAGCAAAGGCTGTGATTGATGTTGATAGAGGAGAATTGATCATTCAAGTGAATGAAGAATACTTTGTGTTTAAGGCTCAAGGATATCCCTCTGTCACCATGGAGAGGAAGCATGAAGAGCTTCTCTCAAAACAGAGCCAAACAGAGCCCCCACAGTCAAACTCTAAGTTTGGTGTTGGGAGGCCACAACCAACTTCTAAGTTTGGTGTTGAACCCCCACATTCTAACTCTAAGTTTGGTGTTGGGAGGTTCCAACATGGCTCTGAGCATCTGTGAGGCTCCATGAGAGCCCTCTGTCAAGCTACTGACATTAAAGAAGCGCTTGTTGGGAGGCAACCCAATGTTATGTTTTTATCTATTTTCCTTTGTTATTTTATGTTTTTTGTAGGTTGATGATCATGAGAAGTCACAAAATCAATTGAAAAAGCAAAAACAGAATGAAAAATAGAAAGAAAAATAGCACACCCTGGAGGAAGATCCTGCTGGCGTTTAAACGCCAGTAAGGCTAGCAGATGGGCGTTTAACGCCCAGTCTGGCACCATTCTGGGTGTTTAACGCCAGAAAGGGGCACCAGACTGGCGTTAAACGCCAGAAAAGAGCAAGAACTTGGCGTTAAATGCCAGAAATGGGCACCAGCCCAATGTTTAACGCCAGAATTGGCACAAAGAGCAATTTTCCTCGCCACTTGGTGCAGGGATGACTTTACCTTGACACCTCAGGATCTGTGGACCCCACAGGATCCCCACCTACCCCACCACCCTCTCTCTTCTTCACCCATTCACCAATCACCTCAACACCTCTTCCCCAAAAACCCTTCACCTATCAAATCCCATCTTTCTCTTCACCACTCATATCCATCCTTCATAAAACCCACCTACCTCACCATTCAAATTCAAACCACTTCCCCTCCCAAACCCACCCATACATAGCCGAACCATAACCCCCCCACTCCTATATAAACCCTTCTTCACTCCTTCATTTTCACACCACCTAAAACACTACTTCTCCCCCTTTGGCCGAACCACAAAGCCATCTCCATCTCCTTTATTTCTTCTTCTTCTACTCTATTCTTTCTTCTTTTGCTCGAGGATGAGCAAACCTTTTAAGTTTGGTGTGGTAAAAGCATTGCTTTTTGTTTTTCCATAACCATTTATGGCATCCAAGGCCAGAGAAACCTCTAGAAAGAGGAAAGGGAAGGCAAAAGATTCCACCTCCGAGTCATGGGAGATGGAGAGATTCATCTCAAGGGTGCATCAAGACCACTTCTGTGAAGTTGTGGCCTTGAAGAAAGTGATCCCCGAGGTCCCTTTCAAACTCAAAAAGAGTGAATATCCGGAGATCCGACATGAGATCCGAAGAAGAGGTTGGGAAGTTCTTACCAACCCCATTCAACAAGTCGGAATCTTAATGGTTCAAGAGTTCTATGCCAATGCATGGATCACCAAGAACCATGATCAAAGTGTGAACCCGGATCCAAAGAATTGGCTTACTATGGTTCGGGGAAAATACTTGGATTTTAGTCCGGAAAATGTAAGGTTGGCATTCAACTTGCCCATGATGCAAGGAGATGAACACCCTTACACTAGAAGGGTCAACTTTGATCAAAGGTTGGACCAAGTCCTCACAGTCATTTGTGAAGAGGGCGCCCAATGGAAGAGAGATTCAAGAGGGAAGCCGGTTCAATTGAGAAGGCATGACCTCAAGCCCGTGGCTAGGGGATGGTTGGAGTTTATCCAACACTCAATCATTCCCACTAGCAACCGGTCCGAAGTTACTATAGACCGGGCCATCATGATTCATAGCATCATGATTGGAGAAGAAATAGAAGTTCATGAGGTTATATCCCAAGAACTTTATAAGGTGGCAGACAAGTCCTCTACCTTGGCAAGGTTAGCCTTTCCTCATCTCATTTGTCACCTCTGTTATTCAGTTGGAGTTGACATAGAGGGAGACATCCCCATTGATGATGACAAACCCATCACTAAGAAAAGGATGGAGCACACAAGAGATCCCACTCATCATGAGATCCCTGAGATTCCTCAAGGGATGCACTTTCCTCCACAAAACTATTGGGAGCAACTAAACACCTCCCTAGGAGAGTTGAGTTCCAACATGGGACAACTAAGGGTGGAGCACCAAGAACATTCCATTCTCCTCCATGAAATTAGAGAAGATCAAAGAATCATGAGAGAGGAGCAACAAAGGCAAGGAAGAGACATTGAGGAGCTTAAGCACTCCATAAGATCTTCAAGAGGAAGAACAAGCCGCCATCACTAAGGTGGACCCGTTCTTTGATTTCCTTGTTCTTTATTTTCCTGTTTTTCGAATTTTAGTGCTTATGTTTATCTATGTTTGTGTCTTGTGATCATTAGTGTCTTAATGTCTATGCCTTAAAGTTATGAATGTCCTATGAATCCATCACCTCTCTTAAATGAAAAATGTTTTAATTACAAAAGAACAAGAAGTACATGATTTCGAATTCATCCTTAAAACTAGCTTAATTATTTTGATGTGGTGACAATGCTTTTTGTTTTCTGAATGTATGCTTGAACAGTGCATATGTCTTTTGAATTTGTGGTTCATGAATGTTGGCTCTTGAAAGAATGATGAAAAAGGAGACATGTTACTGAGGATCTGAAAAATCATAAAAATGATTCTTGAAGCAAGAAAAAGCAGTGAATACAAAAAAAAGGAGAAAAGAAAAAAGAGAAAAAAAAGAAAGAAATGAAGTTGTGATCCAAGGCAAAAAGAGTGTGCTTAAGAACCCTGGACACCTTTAATTGGAGACTCTAGCAAAGCTGAGTCACAATCTGAAAAAGGTTCACCCAATTATGTGTCTGTGGCATGAATGTATCCGGTGGTAATACTGGAAGACAGAGTGCTTTGGGCCACGACCAAGACTCATAAAGTAGCTGTGTTCAAGAATCATCATACCTAACTAGGAGAATCAATAACACTATCTGGATTCTGAGTTCCTAAAGAAGCCAATCATTCTGAATTTCAAAGGATAGAGTGAGATGCCAAAACTGTTCAGAGGCAAAAAGCTACTAGTCCCGCTCATCTAATTGGAGCTAAGTTTCATTGATAATTTGGAGTCTATAGTATATTCTCTTCTTTTTATCTTATTTGATTTTCAGTTGCTTGAGGACAAGCAACAATTTAAGTTTGGTGTTGTGATGAGCGGATAATTTGTACGCTTTTTGGCATTGTTTTTAGTATGTTTTTAGTATGATCTAGTTAGTTTTTAGTATATTTTTGTTAGTTTTTAGTTAAAATTCACTTTTATGGACTTTACTATGAGTTTGTGTGTTTTTCTGTGATTTCAGGTATTTTCTGGCTGAAATTGAGGGACCTGAGCAAAAATCTGATTCAGAGACTAAAAAGGACTGCAGATGCTGTTGGATTCTGACCTCCTTGCACTCGAAGTGGATTTTCTGGAGCTATAGAAGCCCAATTGGCGCGCTCTCAACGGCGTTGGAAAGTAGACATCCTGGGCTTTCCAGAAATATATGATAGTCCATACTTTGCCCAAGATTTGATGGCCCAAACCGGCGTTCAAAGTCACCCTCAGAATTTCCAGCGTTAAACGCCGAAACTGGCACAAGGATGGGAGTTAAACGCCCAAACTGACACCAAAGCTGGCGTTTAACTCCAAGAAGAGTCTGTACACGAAAATGCTTCAATGCTCAGTAGTGGGCCCGGAAGTGGATTTTTATGTCATTTACTCATCTCTGTAAACCCTAGGCTACTAGTTCTCTATAAATAGGACCTTTTACTATTGTATTTTCATCTTTTGATCTTTGGATCCTTTGACCATCTTTAGATCTGAGATCACGATTGGGAGGCTGGCCTCTCGGCCATGCCTAGACCTTGTTCTTATGTATTTTCAACGGTGGAGTTTCTACACACCATAGATTAAGGTGTGGAGCTCTGCTGTACCTCGAGTATTAATGCAATTACTATTGTTCTTCTATTCAATTTCGCTTGTTCTTGTTCTAAGATATCACTTGTTCTTCAACTTGATGAATGTGATGATCCGTGACACTCATCATCATTCTCACCTATGAACGCGTGCCTGACAACCACCTCCGTTCTACCTTAGATTGGGTGGATATCTCTTGGATTCTTTAACCGGAATCTTCGTGGTATAAGCTAGAATTGATGGCGGCATTCAAGAGAATCCGGAAGGTCTAAACCTTGTCTGTGGTATTCTGAGTAGGATTCAATGATTGAATGACTGTGACGAGCTTCAAACTCGCGATTGTGGGGCGTTAGTGACAGACGCAAAAGAATCACTGGATTCTATTTCGACATGATTGAGAACCGACAGCTGGATAGCCGTGCCGTGACAGGGTGCGTTGAACATTTCCACTGAGAGGATGGGAGGTAGCCACTGACAACAGTGAAACCCTTGCATACAGCTTGCCATGGAAGAGAGTAAGAAGGATTGGATGAAGACAGTAGGAAAGCAGAGAGACGGAAGGAACACAACATCTTCATACGCTTATCTGAAATTCGCACCAATGAATTGCATAAGTATCTCTATCTCTATCTTTATGTTTTATTCATCATTCATAACCATTTGAGTTTGCCTGACTAAGATTTACAAGGTGACCATAGCTTGCTTCATACCAACAATCTCTGTGGGATCGACCCTTACTCGCGTAAGGTTTATTACTTGGACGACCCAGTACACTTGCTGGTTAGTTGTGCGAAGTTGTAGTGATCACAATTTCGTGCACCACTCGTGCAGCTTGCATTCCAGACAGACTTTGAGAAATCATATTGACTTGCTAAGTCAATATTTTGTTCTGAGCCAATATGGCATTCAGAGTATCAATCTCAAGAACTCATTTCTTCTGATTCGTCCCATTATTCACAGGATTCCTTTCAGAAGTGTACATGAATTGGTTATTTGCAACCATTTCAATGAGTTTTTGAGCTTCTGCAGGCGTCTTCTTCAAATGAAGAGATCCTCCAGTAGAGCTATCCAATGACATCTTGGACAGTTCAGACAGACCATCATAGAAGATACCTATGATGCTCCATTCAGAAAGCATCTCAGAAGGACACTTTCTGATCAATTGTTTGTATCTTTCCCAAGCTTCATAGAGGGATTCACCTTCTTTCTGTCTGAAGGTTTGGACTTCCACTCTAAGCTTACTCAATTTTTGAAGTGGAAAGAACTTTGCCAAGAAGGCATTGACTAGCTTTTCCCAAGAGTTCAGGCTTTCTTTAGGTTGTGAGTCCAACCATATCTTAGCTCTGTCTCTTACAGCAAAAGGGAATAGCATAAGTCTGTAGACCTCAGGGTCAACCCCATTGGTCTTGACAGTGTCACAGATTTGCAAGAATTCAGCTAAAAACTGATGAGGATCTTCCAATGGAAGTCCATGGAACTTGCAATTCTGTTGCATTAGAGAAACTAATTGAGGCTTAAGCTCAAAGTTATTTGCTCCAATGGCAGGGATAGAGATGCTTCTCCCATAGAAGTCGGGAGTAGGTGCAGTAAAGTCACCCAGCATCTTCCTTGCATTGTTGGCATTGTTGTTGTTTTCGGCTGCCATGTCTTCTTCTTGTTTGAAGATTTCTGTTAGGTCCTCTACAGAGAGTAGTGCTTTAGCTTCTCTTAGCTTTTGCTTCAAGGTCCTTTTAGGTTCAGGGTCAGCCTCAACAAGAATGCTTTTGTCTTTGTTCTTGCTCATATGAAAGAGAAGGGAACAAGAAAATATGGAATCCTCTATGTCATAGTATAGAGATTCCTTGAGATGTTAGAGGAAAAGAAGAATAGAAGGAGGAGGTAGAAGAATTCGAACTTATCAAGAGGGATAGAGTTCGAATTGTGCATTGAAGAGGAGTGTTAGTCCATAAATATAAGGATGTGAGAAGAGGGGAAGAATTTTTGAAATTAAAGTAAAAGATTTTAAAAGAATTTTGAAAATTGATTGATGATTTTCGAAAACTAAGAGTGGGAAAGAAATTAAGTGATTTTTGAAAAAGATTTTGAAATTAGAAATAAAAAAGATATGATTGAAAACTATTTTAAAAAAGATGTGATTAATAAGATATGATTGAAAAGTTATGGTTTTAAAAAGATATGATTGAAAAGATATGATTGAAAAACAATTTAAAAAGATTTGATTTTTAAAATTAATGACTTGGCTAACAAGAAATTTAAAAGATATGATTCAGACATTAAACTTTTCTCAACAGAAAAGGCAACACACTTGAAATGTTGAATCAAATCATTAATTGTTAGCAAGTATTTTTGAAAATGGAAAGAAATTGATTTTGAAAATATATGATTGAAAAAATATGATTTGAAAAAGACTTGATTTTGAAAAATTATGGAAACTTGAAAAAAAATTGAATTAAAAACAAAATCTTCCCTCTTGTGCCATCCTGGCATTAAACGCCCACCATTCTGGTGTTTAACGCCCAAAACTCTACCTTTTTGGGCGTTAAACGCCCAGCCAGGCACCCTGGCTGGCGTTTAAACGCCAGTTTTCCTTCCTCACTGGGCGTTTTGAACGCCCAGCCTTTTTCTGTGTAATTCCTCTGCTGTATGTTCTGAATCTTCAATTCTCTGTATTATTGACTTGAAAAGAGACAAATTAAAATTTTTTTTTGAATTTTTAATGATGAGAAATAATCAAAATGAAACTAAGATCAAATAAACAATGCATGCAAGACACCAAACTTAGAAGTTTGTATACTATTGACACTAACAAATTGAGAATGCATATGAGAAACAACAAAACACTCAAGACAAGAGAATTTAAAGATCAGAGCAAGGAAATCATCAAGAACAACTTGAAGATCAATGAAGAACATAATGCATGTAATTTTCGAAAATTAGAAGACTGAAAACATGCAATGGACACCAAACTTAAAATTAGACACTAGACTCAAACAAGAAACATAAATTTTTTTTTATTTTAAGATTTTTTTAATTTTTTTTGGATTTTTCGAAAATTGAGTGGAAAAGAAAATAAAGAGATTCAAAATTTTTAATAAGAATTCCAAGAATCATGCAATGTTAGTCTAAAGCTTTAGTCTAAAGAAATTAGACATGGCTAGCTGACGATTGGATTTTTGACGGTTTAGAATTTCTCAAATAAAATCTCGTTGTAAGGTATAGTTTTTAAACCAAACAATAATCCTTTCATACAAAAAGTTGTTTGTCACTAGTACAAACCCCTAAAATTTATAAACCGAAGTATTGGACCTCGGGTCGTTCTCTCTAGGATTTACAATAAAGTGTTTTGTTATTGGTTGTGAGTTATATTTGGGGTTTTAGATGAGAAACATGAATAGTAAATGGTAAGAAAACTTTATTAACAAAATGGTCTTGGCAAGATTTGGTTGTCAAGGGTCTTCATCATTATCACTAGCCACAAGTATGGTAGTTGCAAGGATTAATCCCACTTAGTCATCCTTAAATCAATTAACAAAGGAAAGTCAAGTGAGTTATATCAATCCTAGTCCATAAGTCCTAGCTTTCCACTAATTGGATTAATGAAGGCTGAAGTTAATGGCTATCAACTAGCAATCAATTGGACACTAGTGACTCAAGAAATCCTAAGTTACCTTCTCAAGCCAAGAACATAAAATTCTAGTCTAGCATTCTTCCAAGCATTTCATCAAACACTTGGAAGGCACAAAAGGAAAGTATAGTAAATCACAACAAGAAAGAATTCTAACAACAATTGAATGCAAAGAATTAACAACAACAATCAAGGAACTCACAATTATCATGAATGACCTCAAATTGCATTATTGAAAGAAAATAAAGAGAACAAGAGTATCTCAATTACAAAACCTAGAAACAAAATAAGAGAAATTACAACAAGAGGATAGGGATAGAAAGAAGAACCAAAGTGTAGCAATCACCAATTGGAGGTAGAAGTAGAAGGAGACATGAATTAAACCTAGAACTATGAGATCCTAATCTAACCCTAATTCCTAATCTTAGAGAGAAGTGAGAGCTTCTCTCTCTAAAACTAACTCTAACTCCTAAAAACTAAGCTAATGATCAAAAGTATCTAAAGTATCCTGATTCCCCTTCAATACTTGACTTAAATAGCATCAGAAATGAGTTGGATTGGGCCCACAAGGCTCCTAAAACCGCTGGGGACGATTTCATTAAAGTGGGCAAGGACAGAATCGGCGCGCGCGCCAAGTTCGCGGGCGCGCCCCTGAACGCGAAGCAACATGTGGCAAAATTTATATCATTTTGAAGCCCGGATGTTAGCTTTCCAACCCAACTGGAACCGCATCATTTGGACCTCTGTAGCTCAAGTTATGGTCAATTAAGTGCGAAGAGGTCGGCTTGACAGCTTTCCGGTTCTTTCATTTCTTCATGAGTTCTCCAACTTTACATGCTTTTTTTCTTCATTCCCTTGATCCAATCTTTGCCTCCTAAATCTGAAATCACTTAACAAACATATCAAGGCATCTAATGGAATCAAGGTAAATTATATTTATCTATTTTAAGACCTAAAAAGCATGTTTTCACTCTTAAGCACAATTAAAGGAGAATATACAAAACCATGCTATTTCATTGAGTAAATGTGGGTAAAAGGTGATAAAATCCCCTAAATTCAATACAAGATAAACCGTCAAATTGGGGTTTGTCACTAGCCAAGTTTCAGCAGGACATTGCATTCAAGAGCTAAATTGATGAGAATCAATCAGCTTTGGTGATGATGAAAACATCACCTTGAAACTCTAGAATTCATTCTTAAAAATTCTAAAGAAAAAAACCTAATCTAAGCAACAAGATGAACCGTCAGTTGTCCAAACTCAAACAATCTCCGGCAACGGCGCCAAAAACTTGGTGCACGAAATTGTGATCATCAATGGCGCCATCAACATGGTACGCTCAATTGCAATCTCAACTCTTTATCACAACTTCGCACAACTAACCAGCAAGTGCACTGGGTCGTCCAAGTAATAAACCTTACGCAAGTAAGGGTCAATCCCACGGAGATTGTTGGTATGAAGCAAGCTATGGTCATCTTGTAAATCTCAGTCAGGCGGATTCAAATGGTTATGGAGGATTGATAATTAAAAGATAAATAAAACATAAAATAAGGATAGAGATACTTATGTAATTCATTGGTGAGAACTTCAGATAAGCGTATGGAGATGCTTTGTCCCTTCCGTCTCTCTGCTTTCCTACTGTCTTCATCCAATCCTTCTTACTCCTTTCCATGGCAAGCTGTATGTTGGGCATCACCGTTGTTAGTGGCTACAGTCCCGTCCTCTCAGTGAAAATGTTCAACGCGCTCTGTCACAGTACGGCTATTCATCTGTCGGTTCTCGATCATGTCAGAATAGAATCCAGTGATTCTTTTGCGTCTGTCACTAACGCCCCACAATTGTGAGTTTGAAGGTCGTCACAGTCATTCAATCCTTGAATCCTACTCAGAATACCACAGACAAGGTTTAGACCTTCTGGATTCTCTTGAATGCCGCCATCAATTCTAGCTTATACCACGAAGATTCCGATTAAGGGATCCAAGAGATATCCACTCAATCTAAGGTAGAACGGAGGTGGTTGTCAGGCACACGTTCATAGGTGAGAATGATGATGAGTGTCACAGATCATGACATTCATCAAGTTGAGGAACAAGTGATATCTTAGAACAAGAATAAGCCGAATTGAATAAAAGAACAATAGTAATTGCATTGATACTCGAGGTACAGCAGGGCTCCACACCTTAATCTATGGTGTGTAGAAACTCCACCGTTGAAAATACATAAGAACAAGGCCTAGGCATGGCCGAATGGCCAGCCTCCCAAAGAGGGTTCAATCATAAAACATGATCAAAAGATTCTCTAATACAATAGCAAAAGGTCCTATT
This sequence comes from Arachis hypogaea, assembly GCF_003086295.3. NCBI lineage: Eukaryota > Viridiplantae > Streptophyta > Magnoliopsida > Fabales > Fabaceae > Arachis > Arachis hypogaea. The sequence continues at coordinate 16,557,138 of NC_092045.1, forward strand.
TGTAGAGAACTAGTAGCTTAGGGTTTACAAAGATGAGTAAATGACATAAAAATCCACTTTCGGGCCCACTTGGTATGTGCTTGGGCTGAACATTGAAGTTTTCATGTGTAGAAACTTTTCTTGGAGTTAAACGCCAGCTTTTGTGCCAGTTTGGGCGTTGAACTCCCATTCTTGTGCCAGTTTCGGCGTTAAACGCCAGAATTCTTAAGCTGACTTAGAATGCCTGTTTGGGCCATCAAATATCGGGCAAAGTATAGACTATTATACATTTCTGGAAAGCCCAGGATGTCTACTTTCCAACGCAATTGAGAACGCGCCCATTGGGCTTCTGTAGCTCCAGAAAATCCACTTTGAGTGCAGGGATGTCAGAATCCAACAGCATCTGCAGTCCTTTTCAGCCTCTGAATCAGATTTTTGCTCAGGTCCCTCAATTTCAGCCAGAAAATATCTGAAATCACAGAAAAACACACAAACTCATAGTAAAATCTAGAAAAGTGAATTTTAAATAAAAACTAATAAAAATATAATAAAAACTAACTAAAATATACTAAAAATAATGCCAAAAAGCGTATAAATTATCCGCTCATCAATATGTGAGAAAAGACATACACTGGAAGCAAATATCTCGATCCAGGCATGTGAAAGATATGGATAATAACACTAGGTACTTTCATAACTTGGCATCGACAAAAAGGAGGAATAATAGAATTGGTGCTTTGGTAATCAATGGAAGGCTGATAAGAAATCAAGCTCGGATCAAGATTGCTATCAGAGTGTTTTACAAGGAATTCTATCACCAGGAGAGATCGCCCGTCGTGGGGTTAGGGATGGTTTAGTTAATTGGATTGATGTAGAAGAGTCAATATCTTTGGAGAGAATGCCGACAATGGATGAGATTAGACAGGAGGTTTTGGATTGTGAATCATCGAAGGCTCTGGAAAGTGATGGGTATAACACAAATTTCATTAAAAAGTGCTGGGATGATATTGGTGTAGAGTTCACGTCAGCTGTGCTAGACTTTTTTCGGTCGTCAAGGCTGCCTTCTGATTCAAATATTACGTGGGTGGCACTAGCACCCAAGTTCATTGGAGCCAAGGAGATTAAGGACCTCCGGCCGATCAGCATGGTTGGATGCGTATATAAAGTAAGCTCTAAAGTGATGGTCCAAAGGATGAGGTCAGTGATGCTAGGTCTAGTAGGGGAGACCCATAGTACATTTATGAAGGGTTGAAAAATTCATGATGGAGCACTTATTGCATGTGAAACTGTACAATGGTTAAAGATGAGGAAGAAGGAAGTGGCGATCATTAAATTAGACTTTCAGAAGGCATATGATCGGGTAAAATAGAGTTTTGTGGATATTGTACTACAAAAGATGGGCTTCGGTTAGAGGTGGAGGGAATGGGTGAAAAAGTGTGTTGGTACCGCTTCGATGTCAATTTTGATAAATGGTTCACCAATGATGAGCGGATAATTTATACGCTTTTTGGCATTGTTTTTAGGTAGTTTTTAGTAAGTTCAAGCTACTTTTAGGGATGTTTTCATTAGTTTTTATGCTAAATTCACATTTCTGGATTTTACTATGAGTTTGTGTGTTTTTCTGTGATTTCAGGTAATTTCTGGCTGAAATTGAGGGACTTGAGCGAAACTCTGAAAAAGGCTGACAAAAGGACTGCTGATGCTGTTGGAATCTGACCTCCCTACACTCGAAATGGATTTTCTGGGGCTACAGAACTCCAAATGGCGCGCTCTCAACGGAGTTGGAAAGTAGACATCCAGAGCTTTCCAGCAATATATAATAGTCCATATTTTATTCGGAAATTAACGACGTAAATTGGCGTTGAACGCCAAGGACATGCTGCTGTCTAGAGTTAAACGCCAGAAACACGTCATGATCCGGAGTTGAACGCCCAAAACACGTTATAACTTGGAGTTCAACTCCAAGAGAAGCCTAAACTCGTGGATAGATCAAGCTCAGCCCAAGCATACACCAAGTGGGCCCCAGAAGTGGATTTATGCATCAATTACTTACTCATGTAAACCTTAGTAGCTAGTCTAGTATAAATAGGATAATTTACTATTGTATTAGACATCTTTTGACAGTTTAATCTTTTGACTGTTTAGTCTTTGATCATTCAGTCTTTTGATCATTGAGGGGGCTGGCCATTCGGCCATGCCTGAACCTTTCACTTATGTATTTTCAACGGTGGAGTTTCTGCACACCATAGATTAAGGGTATGGAACTCTGTTGTACCTCAAGTTTCAATACAATCACTATTACTTTCTATTCAATTCTCTTTTATTCTTATTCCAAGATATACGTTGCACAACACTTTGATGAATGTGATGATCCGTGACACTCATCATCATTCTCACCTATGAACGTGCGTGACTGACAACCACTTCTGTTCTATCTTAGGCCGGGCGCATATCTCTTAGATTCTCCAATAGAATCTTCGTGGTATAAGCTAGATAGATGGCGGCATTCATGGGGATCCGGAAAGTCTAACCTTGTTTGTGGTATTTCATGTAGGATCCCGGGAATCCGGAAAGTCTAACCTTGTCTGTGGTATTCCCAGTAGGTGGTGGACGAAATTGTGATTCCTATTTTCTTGTAATTGGATTTTAGAAATTGGCACGAGTGGACACAACTCCGTTCAACTAACCAGCAAGTGTACTGGGTCGTCCAAGTAATAAACCTTACGTGAGTAAGGGTCGAATCCACAGAGATTGTTGGTATGAAGCAAGCTATGGTCACCTTGCAAATCTCAGTTAGGCAGATTAAAAATGGTTTATGGGTTTTCGAATAATTAATAATAAAAAGAAGAAATAATAAAAGGGATAGAACACTTATGCAGATTCATTGGTGGGAAATTCAGATAAGCGGATGGAGATGCTGTAGAGCTCTTGGACGCCTGCTCTCCTACTCCTTCTACTCAGTCCTTCTTACTCCTTTCCATGGCAAGCTTTGTATAGGGGTTCACCATCAACTGTGGCTACTTTCATTCCTCACGGGGAAATATCCTGTGCGGCTGTCACTCGCACAGCTAACCAGTCTGGAGGCATCACCCATGGCTGATGGCTACATCCCATCCTCGCAGTGAAAACTATGCTAACACACTCTGTCACAGTACGGCTAATCACCGGTTGGTTCCCGCTCCTACTGGAATAGAATCCCTCTTTTGCGTCTGTCACTGACGCCCAGCAGGTTAAAGTTTGAAGCACGTCACGGTCATTCATTACCGGAATCCTACTCGGAACACCACAGACAAGGTTGGACTTTCCGGATTCCCAAGATCCTACTCGGAATACCACAGACAAGGTGAGACTTTCCGGATCCTCATAAATGCCGCCATCTATCTAGCTTATACCACGAAGATTCTGTTGGGGAATCTAAGAGATACACATTCAAGCTCTGTTGCATGTAGAACGTAAGTGGTTGTCAATCACGCGCGTTCATAAGTGAGAATGATGATGAGGGTAATTTGACTCATCACATTCATCATGTTCTTGGGTACGAATGAATATCTTGGAATAAGAATAAGATAGAGAATTGAATAAAAGATAATAGAATTTCATTAATACTTGAGGTACAGCAGAGCTCCACACCCTTAATCTATGGTGTGCAGAAACTCCACCGTTGAAAATACATAAGCAAAGAGTTCAGGCATGGCCGAATGGCCAGCCCTCTCTAACGTGATCAATGATCCCCTAAGATGAAGAATAAAACAAAACTGAGATCAAAGATGTCTAATACAATAGATAAATGTCCTATATATACTAGACTAGCTACTAGGGTTTACATGAGTAAGTAATTGATGCATAAATCCACTTCCGGGGCCCACTTGGTGTATGCTTGGGCTGAGCTTGATCATTCCACGAGCTAAGGCATTTCTTGGCGTCAAACTCCAGGTTATGACGTGTTTTGGGCGTTCAACTCCGGATCATGACGTTTTTCTGGCGTTTAACTCCAGACAGCAGCGTGTACTTGGCGTTCAACGCCAAGTTACGTCGTCATTCTTCGAATAAAGTATGGACTATTATATATTGCTGGAAAGCCCTGGATTTCTACTTTCCAACGCCGTTGAGAGCGCGCCAATTGGAGTTCTGTAGCTCCAGAAAATCCATTTCGAGTGCAGGGAGGTCAGAATCCAACAGCATCAGTAGTCCTTTTGTCAGCCTTCTTCAGAGTTTTGCTCAAATCCCTCAATTTCAGTAATAATTTACCTGAAATCACAGAAAAACACACAAACTCATAGTAAAGTCCAGAAATGTGAATTTAACATAAAAACTAATGAAAACATCCCTAAAAGTAGCTCAAACTTACTAAAAACTATATAAAAACAATGCCAAAAAGCGTATAAATTATCCGCTCATCACAACACCAAACTTAAATTGTTGCTTGTCCCCAAGCAACTGAAAATAAAATAGGATAAAAGAAGAGAATATACTATAAAGTCCAAAATATCAATGAATATTAACTTAATTACATGAGCGGGACTTGTAGCTTTTTGCTTCTGAACAGTTTTGGCATCTCACTTTTTCCTTTGTAGTTTAGAGTGATTGGCTTCTCTAGGAACTTAGAATTTCAGATAGTGTTATTGACTTTCCTAGTTAGGCATGTTGATTCTTGAACACAGCTACTTATGAGTCTTGGCTGTGGCCCTAAACATTTTGTCTTCCAGTATTACCACCGGATACACAAATGCCACAGACACATAACTGGGTGAACCTTTTCAGATTGTGACTCAGCTTTGCTAAAGTCCCCAGTTAGTGGTGTCCAGAGCTCTTAAGCACACTCTTTAGCTTTGGATTACGACTTTAACCATTCAGTCTCAAGCTCTTCACTTGGACCTTCATGACACAAGCACATGGTTAGGGACAGCTTGATTTAGCCGCTTAGGCCTGGATTTTATTTCCTTGGGCCCTCCTATCCATTGATGCTCAAAGCCTTGGATCCTTGCTACCCTTGCCTTTTGGTTTTAAGGGCTATTGGCTTTTTCTGCTTGCTTTTTTTTCTTTTTCTTTCTCAATTTTTCGCCATTTTTTTTTTGACAAGCTTTTGCTTTTTCACTGCTTTTTCTTGCTTCAAGAATCAATTTCATGATGTTTTTCAGATCATCAATAACATTTCTCTTTGTTCATCATTCTTTCAAGAGCCAACAATTTTAACAACAATATCAAAAGACATATGCACTGTTCATTCATTCATTCAGAAAACAAAAATTATTGCCACCACATCAATATAATTAAATTAAATTCACTAATAATTTCGAAAATTATGTACTTCTTGTTCTTTTGAATTAAAATATTTTTCTTTTAAGAGAGGTGAAAGACTAATGGATTTTATTCATAGCTTTAAGGCATGGTTACATACTAATGATCATGAAGTAAAGACACAAAACATAGATAAACACAATATTAAAAACGAAAACAGAAAGAAATAAAGAGCAAGGAATGAATCCACCTGAGTGAGGGTGGCGCCTTCTTGAAGGTCCAATGGTGCTTTTTGAGCTCCTCTATGTCTCTTCCTTGCTTCTGTTGAATGATTCCTAGTGATTTTGGTACTCCTATCCATAGTTGCTCCCAATAGTTGTGTGGAGGACCATTTATTCCCTGAGGTATCTCAGGGATCTCTTGAATTGCAGCCATATGTTCTACCACTGAGCTATGACGGCTTATATTTTTTTCATCTCCCAAGACTCAGAGGTGGAAGCTTTTGTCTTCCCTTTGAGGTTTCTCTGGCTTTAGGTGCCATTAATGGTAATGGAAAAGAAAAAAGCTATGCTTTTACCACACCAAACTTAAAATATTGCTCGCCCTCGAGCAAGAAAGAAAAGAAAAGTAGAAGAAGAAGAAGAGAATATGGGAGAAAGGGGGAGAAGTAGGTTCGGCGATGTGGGTGGGATTGGGTGGGAAAGAGAAGTTGAATTGTAGAGGTAGGTGGGGTGTATGGGGAAGAGGAGGTTGATGTGAATGGTGAAGAAGATTGGGAATTGTGACATGGGGAATTCAAATCACAAAAATAGGATTAGAAGGTAAGGTGGGAATATGGTAGGTGGGGATCCTGTGGGGTCCACAGATCCTGAGGTGAAAAGAAATACCATTCCTTCTCCATATAGGCGTGTAAAATGCCTTCATGCATCATTCTGGCGTTCAAACGCCCATGGGTGCATGTTCTGGGCGTTAAACGCCCATGTAATGCATGTTTCTGGCGTTGAACGCCAGTTTCATGCTTGTTTCTGGCGTTCAGCGCCAGATTGTCCTCTCTGTGCACCATCCTGGCGTTTAACGCCAGGTTGTTGCTTGTTTTGGGCGTTCAGCGCCAGAATGGTGCTCTGTTCTGGCGTTGAACGCCGGCCAGATGCACCTTCTGGGCGTTGAACGCCAGCCCGTGCATCCTCCAGGGTGAAAAATTTTTTTCTTCTGTTTTTGACTCTGTTTTTAATTCTTTTGATTTTTTTCATGACTCCTCATGATCATGTACCTAATTAAACACAAAAATAACAAAGAAACAAAATAAAATAAAATTAGATAAATAAAATTGGGTTGCCTCCCAACAAGCGCTTCTTTAATGTCAATAGCTTGACAGTGGCCCTCATGGAGCTAAAAGGTGATCAGGTCAATGTTGTATAATCCCAACACCAAACTTAGAGTTTGGATATGGGGTCTTAACACCAAACTTAGAGTTTGGTTGTGGCCTCACAACACCAAACTTAGAGTTTGACTGTGTGGGCTCTTCTTGACCTTGAACTGAGAGACGCTCTTCATGCTTGCTCTCTTTTGTCACAGAGGGATTTCCATGTGCTTGAAACACAAGGTATTCCCCATTCAATTGAAGGACTAACTCTCCTCTGTTGACATCTATCACAGCTCCTGCTGTGGCTAGGAAAGGTCTTCCTAGGATGATGCATTCATCATCTTCCTTCCTAGTGTCTAGGATAATGAAATCAGTAGGGATGTAAAGGCCTTCAACCTTTACTAGCACGTCCTCTACCATTCCATAAGCTTGTCTGATGGATTTATCTGCCAATTGTAATGAGAACAAGGCAGGTTGTACCTCAATGATCCCCAGCTTCTCCATTACAGAGAGTGGCATAAGGTTTATTCCTGACCCAAGATCACATAGAGCTTTTTCAAAGCTCATGGTGCCAATGGTGCAAGGTATTAAAAATTTGCCAGGATCTTGTTTCTTTTGAGGTAGAGTTTCCTGAATCCAAGCTTCCAATTCACTAATGAGCAGGGGAGGTTCACTTTCCTAAGTCTCATTACCAAACAGCTTGGCATTCAGTTTCATGATAGCTCCTAAATATTGAGCAACTTGCTCTTCAGTCAAAGCTTCATCCTCTTCAGAGGATGAATATTCTTCAGAGCTCATGAATGGCAGAAGGAGATTTAATGGAATCTCTATGGTCTCTGTATGAGCCTCAGATTCCTCAGGATCCTTAATAGAAAACTCCTTCTTGCTTGAGGAACGTCCCAGGAGGTCTTCCTCACCAGGATTTTCGTCCTCCTCCTCCTTAGTGCATTTGGCCACTTTGATTAAGTCAATGGCTTTGCACTCTCCTTTTGGATTTTCTTCTGTATTGCTTGGGAGAGTACTGGGAGGAGTTTCAATAACTTTCTTACTCAGCTGGCCTACTTGTGCCTCCAAATTTCTAATGGAGGATCTGGTTTCATTCATGAAACTGAAAGTGGCCTTTGACAGATCAGAGACTATATTAGCTAAATTAGAATTATTTTGTTCAGCATTCTCTGTCTGTTGCTGAGAAGATGATGGATATGGCTTACTATTATTCAGCCTATTGCGTCCACCATTGTTAAAACCTTGTTGAGGTTTTTGTTGATCCTTCCAGGAGAAATTTGGATGATTTCTCCATGATGGGTTATAGGTGTTTCCATAAGGTTCACCCAGATAATTAACCTCTGCCATGGCAGGGTTCTCAGGATCATAAGCTTCTTCAGAAGCTACCTCTCTAGTACTGTTGGATGCATGTTGCAATCCATTCAGGTTTTGAGAGATTATGTTGACCTGTTGAGTCAACATTTTGTTCTGAGCCAATATGGCATTCAGAGCATCAATTTCAAGAACTCCTTTCTTCTGAGGTATCCCATTATTCACAGAATTCCTCTCAGAGGTATACATGAACTGGTTGTTAGCAACCATGTCAATGAGTTCTTGAGCCTCTTCAGGCGTTTTCTTCAGGTGAATAGATCCACCTGCAGAATGATCCAGTGACATTTTCAAAAATTCAGAGAGACCATAATAGAATATATCTAACATAGTCCATTCTGAAAACATGTCAGATGGACATCTTTTGGTCAGCTGCTTGTATCTTTCCCAAGCTTCATAGAGGGATTCACCATCTTTTTGTTTGAAGGTTTGAACATCCACTCTTAGCTTGCTCAGCTTTTGAGGAGGAAATAACTTATCTAAGAAGGCAGTGACCAGCTTATCCCATGAGTTCAGGCTATCCTTAGGTTGTGAATCCAACCATATTCTAGCTCTGTCTCTTACAGCAAAAGGGAAAAGCATGAGTCTGTAGACTTCAGGATCAACTCCATTCGTCTTTACAGTCTCACAGATCTGCAAGAACTCAGTTAAAAACTGATAAGGATCTTCAGATGGAAGTCCATAAAACTTGCAGTTTTGTTGCATTAATGCAACTAGTTGAGGCTTAAGCTCAAAGTTATTGGCTCCAATGACAGGAATGGAGATGCTTCTTCCATCAAACTTGGATGTTGGCTTTGTGAAGTCACCAAGCATTCTCCTTGCATTATTATTATTATTATTTTCGGCTGCCATGTCCTTCTCTTGTTCGAAAATTTCTGAAAGGTTATTTCTGGATTGTTGTAATTTAGCTTCTCTTAATTTTCTCTTCAGGGTCCTTTCAGGTTCTGGATCAGCTTCAACAAGAGTGCCTTTATCCTTGTTCCTGCTCATAAGAAAGAGAGAAGAAAACAAGAAAAGAAAGAGGAATCCTCTATGTCACAGTATAGAGATTCCTTTATGTTAGTAGAAGAAGAAGGGGGTAGAAGAATGAAGAGGGATGGATTCGGATTTGGATGAAGAGAGGTGAAGAGAAGTGTTAGTGATTAAATAATTAAATAAAAGAAGAAAAGAGAAGAGAAAATTCGAAAATAATTTTTGAAAACGAGTTAGTAATTTTCGAAAATTAGAGATAAAATATAATTAAGATTAAAATTTAAAACAAAAAGAAATTTTGAAAAAGAGAGGGAGAATTTTCGAAAATTAGAGAGGGAAAAGTAGTTAGGTGGTTTTGAAAAAGATAAGAAACAAACAAAGAGTTAGTTAGTTGATTGAAAAAGATTTGAAGTCAAAATTTGAAAAAAGATAAGAAGATAAGAAGTTAGATAAGATATTTTGAAATCAAATTTTGAAAAAGATAGAATTTTTGAAAAAAAGATAAGATAAAAGATAAAAAGATATATTTGAAAAAGATATTTGAAAAAGATTTAATTTTAAAAATTACTTAACTAACAAGAAACTACAAGGTAAGATTCTAGAAATTAAAGATTGAACCTTTCTTAACAAGAAAGTTACAAACTTCAAATTTTTGAACCAATCACATTAATTGTTAGCTAATTTTCGAAAATTTGATAAAAAGATAAGAAAAAGATTTTGAAAATATTTTGAAAAATAATTTTTGAAATTTTCGAAAATTATATGAAAAATGAAAAAGATATGATTTTTTTGAAAAAGATTTTGAAGAGATAAGATTTTTAAAATTGAAATTTTGACTTGACTTGTAAGAAACAACTAATTTTGAAAAATTTTTGACCAAGTCAACCCAAAATTTCGAAATTTTGGAGGAAAATAAGGAAAAGATATTTTTTTGAAATCAAATTTTGAATGAAAAACACAAAATTGACCCAAAACACGAAAATTTTGGATCAAGACACAAGATGCATGCAAGAATGCTATGAATGTCAAGATGAACACCAAGAACACTTTGAAGATCATGATGAACATCAAGAACATATTTTTGAAAAATTTTTGATGCAAAGAAAACATGCAAGACACCAAACTTAAAAATTTTTAATGCATGAAAAATATGAATGCAAAAATGCACATGAAAAACAAGGACAGACACAAAATAAGAAATCATCAAGATCAAACAAGAAGACTTGTCAAGAACAACTTGAAGATCATGAAGAACACTATGAATGCATGAAATTTTCGAAAAAATGCAAGAAAAATTTTAAAAGCATGCAATAGACACCAAACTTAAAAATTAACACAAGACTCAAACAAGAAACACAAAATATTTTTTGATTTTTATGATTTTCTAATTTTTTTGTATTTTTATTTATTTTTTTTCGAAAATATAGTTTAGAAAAACGAAAAATAAAAGAAAAATTTTTGAAAAAGATTTTTGAAAAGAAAATTACCTAATCTGAGCAACAAGATGAACCGTCAGTTGTCCATACTCGAACAATCCCCGGCAACGGCGCCAAAAACTTGGTGGACGAAATTGTGATTCCTATTTTCTTGTAATTGGATTTTAGAAATTGGCACGAGTGGACACAACTCCGTTCAACTAACCAGCAAGTGTACTGGGTCGTCCAAGTAATAAACCTTACGTGAGTAAGGGTCGAATCCACAGAGATTGTTGGTATGAAGCAAGCTATGGTCACCTTGCAAATCTCAGTTAGGCAGATTAAAAATGGTTTATGGGTTTTCGAATAATTAATAATAAAAAGAAGAAATAATAAAAGGGATAGAACACTTATGTAGATTCATTGGTGGGAATTTCAGATAAGCGGATGGAGATGCTGTAGAGCTCTTGGACGCCTGCTCTCCTACTCCTTCTACTCAGTCCTTCTTACTCCTTTCCATGGCAAGCTTTGTATAGGGGTTCACCATCAACTGTGGCTACTTTCATTCCTCACGGGGAAATATCCTGTGCGGCTGTCACTCGCACAGCTAACCAGTCTGGAGGCATCACCCATGGCTGATGGCTACATCCCATCCTCGCAGTGAAAACTATGCTAACGCACTCTGTCACAGTACGGCTAATCACCGGTTGGTTCCCGCTCCTACTGGAATAGAATCCCTCTTTTGCGTCTGTCACTGACGCCCAGCAGGTTAAAGTTTGAAGCACGTCACGGTCATTCATTACCGGAATCCTACTCGGAACACCACAGACAAGGTTGGACTTTCCGGATTCCCAAGATCCTACTCGGAATACCACAGACAAGGTGAGACTTTCCGGATCCTCATAAATGCCGCCATCTATCTAGCTTATACCACGAAGATTCTGTTGGGGAATCTAAGAGATACACATTCAAGCTCTGTTGCATGTAGAACGTAAGTGGTTGTCAATCACGCGCGTTCATAAGTGAGAATGATGATGAGGGTAATTTGACTCATCACATTCATCATGTTCTTGGGTACGAATGAATATCTTGGAATAAGAATAAGATAGAGAATTGAATAAAAGATAATAGAATTTCATTAATACTTGAGGTACAGCAGAGCTCCACACCCTTAATCTATGGTGTGCAGAAACTCCACCGTTGAAAATACATAAGCAAAGAGTTCAGGCATGGCCGAATGGCCAGCCCTCTCTAACGTGATCAATGATCCCCTAAGATGAAGAATAAAACAAAACTGAGATCAAAGATGTCTAATACAATAGATAAATGTCCTATATATACTAGACTAGCTACTAGGGTTTACATGAGTAAGTAATTGATGCATAAATCCACTTCCGGGGCCCACTTGGTGTATGCTTGGGCTGAGCTTGATCATTCCACGAGCTAAGGCATTTCTTGGCGTCAAACTCCAGGTTATGACGTGTTTTGGGCGTTCAACTCCGGATCATGACGTTTTTCTGGCGTTTAACTCCAGACAGCAGCGTGTACTTGGCGTTCAACGCCAAGTTACGTCGTCATTCTTCGAATAAAGTATGGACTATTATATATTGCTGGAAAGCCCTAGATGTCTAATTTCCAACTCCGTTGAGAGCGCGCCAATTGGAGTTCTGTAGCTCCAGAAAATCTATTTCGAGTGCAGGGAGGTCAGAATCCAACAGCATCAGTAGTCCTTTTGTCAGCCTTCTTCAGAGTTTTGCTCAAATCCCTCAATTTCAGTCAGAATTTACCTGAAATCACAGAAAAACACACAAACTCATAGTAAAGTCCAGAAATGTGAATTTAACATAAAAACTAATGAAAACATCCCTAAAAGTAGCTCAAACTTACTAAAAACTATATAAAAACAATGCCAAAAAGCGTATAAATTATCCGCTCATCAGTAGGATTCCAGTATTGAATGACTGTGACGAGCTTCAAACTCCTGAAGGCTGGGCGTGATGACAAACACAAAAGAATCAAGGGATTCTACTCCAACCTGATTGAGAACTGACAGATGATTATCCGTGCTGTGACAGAGCATTTGGACCATTTTCACTGAGAGGATGGGATGTAGCTATCAACAAGGGTGATGCCTCCAGACGATTAGCCGTGCAGTGACAGCGCATAGGACCATTTTCCCGAGAGGATTAAAAGTAGCCATTGATGATGGTGATGCCCTATATACAGCTTGCCATGGAAAGGAGTAAGAAGGATTGGATGAAAGCAATAAGAAAATAGAGATTCAAAAGGATTCTAGCATCTCCACAAGCCTATCTGAAATTCCCACTATTGATTTACATAAGTATTTCTATCCCTTTTTATTTTCTATTTATTATTAATTTTCGAAACCCATAACCATTTAATCTGCCTAACTGAGATTTACAAGGTGACCATAGCTTGCTTCATACCAACAATCTCTGTGGGATCGACCCTTACTCACGTAAGGTATTACTTGGATGACCCAGTACACTTGCTGGTTAAGTTGAACGGAGTTGTGTCCACACATAGCCAAGAGCCATAATAATGATTCCATACAATAACAAAGAGTACTACATTGATGTGATCACAATTTCGTCCACCAAGTTTTTGGCGCCGTTGCCGGGGATTGTTCGAGTTTGGACAACTGACGGTTCATCTTGTTGCTCAGATTAGGTAATTTTCTTTTCAAAAATATTTTTCAAAATTTTTCTTTTATTTTTTGTTTTTCCAAACTTTATTTTCGAAAAAACTTAATAAAAATCGAAAAAAATTAATAAAATCATAAAAACCAAAATTCTTTTGTGTTTCTTGTTTGAGTCTTGTATCATGTTTTAAGTTTGGTGTCAATTGCATGCTTTTAAAATTTTTCTTGCATTTATCGAAAATTCCATGCATTCATAGTGTTCTTCATGATCTTCAAGATGTTCTTGACAAGTCTTCTTGTTTGATCTTGATGTTTTCTTGTTTTGTGTTGTTTGTTGTTTTTCATGTGCATTTTTCGTTTGTTAGAATCCATGCATTAAAAATTTCTAAGTTTGGTGTCGTGCATGTTTTATTTGCATAAAAAATTTTTCAAAAATATGTTCTTGATGTTCATCATGATCTTCAAAGTGTTCTTGGTGTTCATCTTGACATTCATAGTGTTCTTGCATGCATTTTGTGGTTTGATCCAAAATTTTCATGTTTTGGGTCATTTTCGTATTTTTTTTTCTCTCTCATAATTAAAAATTCAAAAATAAAAAATATATCTTTTCCTTTTTTCTCTCCAAATTTTTGAAATTTTGGGTTGACTTGGTCAAATTTTTTTAAAATTAGTTGTTTCTTACAAGTCAAGTCAAATTTTCAAAAATTTAAAAATCTTATCTTTTCAAAATCTTTTTCAAAAATCATATCTTTTCCAATTTTTCCTCTTCTTCGAAAATTTCAAAAATCTTTTTCAAAATATTTTCAAAATCTTTTTCTTATCTTTATATCATATTTTCAAAAATTCACTAACAATTAATGTGATTGATTCAAAAATTTGAAGTTTGTTACTTTCTTGTTAAGAAAAGTTCAATCTTTAAGTTCTAGAATCTTATCTTTTAGTTTCTTGTTAGTAATTAATTTTAAAATTAAATCTTTTTCAAACATATCTTTTTATCTTTTATCTTATCTTTTTCAAAAATTTTATCTTTTTCAAAATTTGATTTCAAATATCTTATCTAACTTCTTATCTTCTTATCTTTTTAAAATTTGATTTCAAATCTTTTTCAATCAACTAACTAACTATTTGACTTTTTGTTTGTTTCTTATCTTTTTCAAAACCACCTAACTACTTTTCCTTCTTCAATTTTCAAAAATACCTCTCTCTTTTTCAAAAAAATTCTTTTTAATTGTCTTAAATTTTAATTTTAATTATATCTTATATTTAATTTTCGAAAATACTAATCCTTTTTTCAAAATTATTTTCGAAATTCTCCCTCTCTTTTCTTATTCTATTTAATTAATTATTTACTAACACTTCTCTTCACCTCTCTTCATCTAAAAATTCGAACCCACTCTTCTACATTCTTCTCCTCTTTCTTCTTCTACTAACATAAAGGAATATCTATACTGTGACATAGAGGATTCCTCTTCTTTTCTTGTTTTCTTCTCTTTCATATGAGCAGGAACAAGGAAAAAGGCACTCTTGTTGAAATTGATCCAGAACATGAAAGGACTCTGAAGAGAAAACTAAGAGAAGCTAAGTTACAACAATCTAAAGGTAACCTTTCAGAAACATTAGAACAAGAGAAGGAGATGGCAGCCGAAAATAATAATAATGCAAGGAGAATGCTTAGTGACTTCACAAAGCCAATGTCCAAATTTGATGGAAGAAGCATCTCCATTCCTGCCATTGGAGCCAATAATTTTGAGCTTAAGCCTCAACTAGTTGCTTTAATGCAACAGAACTGCAAGTTTTATGGACTTCCATCTGAAGATTCTTACCAGTTTTTAACTGAATTCTTGCAGATTTGTGAGACTGTTAAGACGAATGGAGTTGATCCTGAAGTCTACAGACTCATGTTTTTCCCTTTTGCTATAAGAGACAGAGCTAGAATATGGTTGGATTCACAACCTAAGGATAGCCTGGACTCTTAGGATAAGCTGGTCACGGCTTTCTTGGATAAATTCTTTCCTCCTCAAAAGCTGAGCAAGCTTAGAGTGGATGTTCAGATTTTCAAACAAAAAGATGGTGAATCCCTCTATGAAGCTTGGGAAAGATACAAGCAGCTAACCAAAAGATGTCCATCTGACATATTTTTAGAATGGACCATATTAGATATATTCTATTATGGCTTATCTGAATTTTCGAAAATGTCATTGGACCATTTTACAGGTGGATCAATTCACTTAAAGAAAACACCTACAGATCAAGAACTCATTGACATGGTTGCAAATAACCAATTTATGTACACTTCTGAGAGGAATTCCGTGAATAATGGGACACCTCAGAGGAAGGGAGTTCTTGAGATTGATGCTCTGAATGCCATATTGGCTCAGAACAAAGTGTTGACTCAGCAAGTCAACATGATCTCTCAAAGTCTGAATGGATGGCAAAATGCATCCAACAGTACTAAAGAGGCAGCTTCTGAAGAAGCTTATGATCCTAAGAACCCTGCCATGGCAGAGGTTAATTACATGGGTGAACCTTATAGAAACACCTATAACTCATCATTGGAGAAATCATCCAAATTTCTCATGGAAGGATCAACAAAAGCCTTAACAAGGCTTTAACAATGGTGGACGCAACAGGCTGAGCAATGGCAAGCCTTTTCCATCATCTTCTCAGCAACAGACAGAGAATTCTGAACAAAACACTTCTAATTTAGCCAATCTAGTCTCTGATCTGTCAAAGGCCACTTTCAGTTTCATGAGTGAAACAAGATCCTCCATTAGAAATCTGGAGGCACAAGTGGGCCAGCTGAGTAAGAAAGTCATTGAAACTCCTCCCAGTATTCTCCCAAGCAATACAGAAGAGAATCCAAAAAGAGAGTGCAAGGTCATTGATGTAATCAACATGGCCGAATGCACAAGGGAGGAGGAGGACGAACATCCTAGTGAGGAAGACCTCCTGGGACGTCCCACAAGCAAGAAGGAGTTTCCTATTTAGGATCCAAAGGAATCTGAGGCTCATATAGAGACCATAGAGATTCCATTAAATCTCCTTCTGCCATTCATGAGCTCTGAAAACTATTCTTCCTCTGAAGAGGATGAAGATGTGACTGGAGAGCAAGTTGCTCAATATTTAGGAGCTATCATGAAGCTGAATGCCAAGTTGTTTGGTAATGAGACTTGGGAAAGTGAACCTTCCTTGCTCATTAATGAACTAGATACCTGGATTCTGCAAATTTTACCTCAAAAGAGACAAGATCCTGGCAAGTTCTTAATACCTTGTACCATAGGCACCATGACCTTTGAAAAAGCTCTATGTGATCTGGGGTCAGGGATAAATCTTATGCCACTCTCTGTAATGGAGAAGCTGGGGATCATTGAGGTACAACCTGCCTTGTTCTCATTACAATTGGTAGACAAGTCATTAAGACAAGCTTATGGAATAGTAGAGGACATGTTAGTAAAGGTTGAAGGCCTTTACATCCCTGCTGATTTCATAATCTTAGACACTAGGAAGGAAGAGGATGAATGTATCATCCTTGGAAGACCTTTCCTAGCTACAACAGGAGCTGTGATAGATGTCAACAGAGGTGAATTAGTCCTTCAATTGAATGGGGACTACCTTATGTTTAAGGCACATGGCCATCCCTCTGTGACAAAAGAGAGTAAGCATGAAGAGCTTCTCTCAATTCAGAGTCAAGAAGAGCCCCCACAGTCAAACTCTAAGTTTAGTGTTGGGAGGCCACAAACTCTAAGTTTGGTGTTAAGACCCCATATCCAAACTCTAAGTTTGGTGTTGGTACTATACAACATTGACATGATCACCTTGTGGCTCCATGAGAGCCCACTGTCAAGCTATTGACATTAAAGAAGCGCTTGTTGGGAGGCAACCCAATTTTATTTATCTAATTTTTATTTTATTTTATTCTATTGTTATTTTGTGTTTTATTAGGTACATGATCATGTGGAGTCATGAAAAAATATAAAAATTAAAAACAGAATCAAAAATAGCAGAAGAAAAATCACACCCTAGAGGAAGGACAGACTGGCGTTCAACGCCAGTAAGGAGCATCTGGCTGGCGTTCAACGCCAGAACAGAGCATGAATCTGGCGCTGAACGCCAGAAACAAGCAACATTCTGGCGTTTGAACGCCAGAAATGTGCCTAGAGGAAAAGCTAGCGCTGAACGCCAGTAACAAGCATGAAACTGGCGTTCAACGCCAGAAACATGTTACATCTGGGCGTTGAACGCCCAGAACGTGCACCACTCGGCGTTTAAACGCCAGAATGGTATGCAAAGGCATTTTACATGCCTATTTGGTGCAGGGATGGAATTCCTTGACACCTCAGGATCTATGGACCCCACAGGATCACCTCAGGATCTGTGGACCCCACAGGATCCCCACCTAACATATTCCCACCTTACCTCCTAATCCTATTTTACTCTTCCCAATAAACACTCCTTCCCAAAACCCTTCACCAATCACCTCAATCTCTCTTCCCCATCACCTCTTCACCACTCACATCCATCCACTCTTCCCCATAAACCCCACCTACCTTCAAATTCAAAAACACTTTCCCACCCAAACCCACCCTAACATGGCCGAACCTACCCTCTCCCCTTTCCCTATATAAACCCCTCCATACCATTTCATTTTCACACAACACAACCCCCTCTTCTCCCCCTTGGCCGAATACACATTCACCCTTCTCTTCCATATTTTCTTCTTCTTCTTCTTCTCTTCTTTCTTCTCTTGCTCGAGGGCGAGCAATCTTTTAAGTTTGGTGTGGTAAAAGTATAAGCTTTTTGTTTTCCCATTACCATCAATGGCACCTAAGGCCGGAGAATCCTCTAGAAAAGGAAAAGGGAAGACAAAAGCTTCCACCTCCGAGTCATGGGAGATGGAAAGATTCATCTCCAAAAGCCATCAAGACCACTTCTATGATGTTGTGGCAAAGAAGAAGGTGATCACTGAGGTCCCTTTCAAGCTAAAAAAAAATGAGTATTCGGAGATCCGACATGAAATCCGAAGAAGAGGTTGGAAAGTCTTAACCAACCCCATGCAACAAGTCAGAATCTTAATGGTTCAAGAGTTCTATGCCAATGCATGGATCACTAGGAACCATGATCAAAGTATGAACCCGAGTCCAAAGAATTATCTCACAATGGTTCGGGGGAAATACTTAGATTTTAGTCCGGAAAATGTGAGGTTGGCATTCCACTTGCCCATGATGCAAGGAGATGAACGCCCCTACACTAGAAGGGTCAACTTTAATCAAAGGTTGGACCAAGTCCTTACGGACATATGTGTAGAAGGAGCTCAATGGAAGAGAGACTCCAAAGGCAAGCCAGTTCAACTAAGAAGACTGGACCTCAAGCCTGTGGCTAGAGGATGGTTGGAGTTCATTCAACGCTCCATCATTCCCACTAGCAACCGATCTGAAGTTACTGTGGATCGGGCCATCATGATTCATAGCATCATGATTGGAGAGGAAGTAGAAGTTCATGAAGTCATCTCCAATGAATTCTACAAAATAGCCGAAAAGCCCTCCACCATGGCAAGGCTAGCTTTTCCTCACCTTATTTGCCATCTATGTTACTCAGCTGGAGTTATCATAGAAGGAGACATCCTCATTGAAGAGGATAAGCCCATCACCAAGAAGAGGATGGAGCAAGCAAGAGAGACCCTTCACGGTCCCCAAGAGATGCATGAGGAAGCTCATCATCAAGAAATCCCTGAGATGCCTCAAGGGATGCACTTTCCTCCCAACAACTATTGGGAACAACTCAACACCTCCTTAGAAGATTTGAGCCACAATGTTGAACAATTAAGGGTGGAACATCATGAGCACTCCATCATTCTCCATGAAATAAGAGAAGACCAAAGAGCAATGAGGGAGGAGTGATAAACCCCATTTGTAGGGTTTATCTTGTATTGATTTTTGGGGATTTTATCACCTTTTACCCACATTTATTCAATGAAATAGCATGGTTTTATAACTTCTCCCTTAATTGTGCTTAAGAGTGAAAACATGCTTTTTAGGTCTTAAAATAAATAAATTTAATTCACCTTGATTCTAGTAGATACCTTGATATGTTTGTTAAGTGATTTAAGGTTTAGGAGGCAAAGATTGGATCAAGGGAATGAAGAAAGAAAGCATGAAAAGTTGGAGAACTCATGAAGAAATGAAAGAACCAAAAAGCTGTCAAGCCGACCTCTTCGCACTTAAATGACCATAACTTGAGCTACAGAGGTCCAAATTATGCGGTTCTAGTTGGATTGGAAAGCTAACATCCGGGGCTTCGAAACGATATAAGATTTGCTATGGTTGAACCACGCACGGTGACGGGTACGCGCATAGTACGCGCACGCGCCGTTGCTGCCACTTGGTTCACTTAAAGCAAAACGTGGCCAGCGATTTTAGAAGCCTTGTGGGCCCAATCCAACTCATTTCTGATGCTATTTAAGCCAAGGATTGAAGGGAAATCAACATACTTTTGACCATTAGTCATAGTTTAGTTTTAGAAGTAGTTTCTAGAGAGAGAAGCTCTCACTTCTCTCTAGAATTAGGATTAGGATTAGGATTAGTTCTTAGATCTAGGTTTTAATCTTTGCTTTCTTCTACTTCTACCTTTCAATTCCTTGTTGTTACATTCATCTTCCTCTATTCTTTTGTTGTAATTTCCTTTATGTTGTTCTTATGTTTTGATTGTAGATCCACTTTTGTTCCTTCCTTTCTCTTTCAATTCAATTCAAGGTAAATCATAATAATTGTGTTCCTTTTGATTTGTGTTGTTAATTCCTTTCAATAATTGTTGTTAGATTTTGTTCTTGTTGTTGATTTACTATGTTTTCCTTTTATGCCTTCCAAGTGTTTGATGAAATGCTTGGTTGGATTTTAGAGTAGGATTTTATACTCTTGGCTTGGAAAGGTAACTTAGGACCTCTTGAGTTACTAATGTCCAAGTGATTGATGATTGAGAGACATTGACTCTAGTTCTCACTAATTGAATTAGTGGAGAGTTAGGACTTATGGACTAGGATTGATATAGCTCATTTGACTTTCCTTTACTACTAGTTAGAGGATGATTTAATGAGATTAATCCTTGCCAATTCTCATATTGTGGTTAGTGATTAGGATAGAGATCCTTGACCACCAACCCTTGCCAAGACCTTTTTAGGCCTTAGTTTACTTTTTTGCCATTTATCTTTCATGCTTCATATCAAAACCCCAAAATAACCCACAACCAATAACAAGACACTTTATTGTAATTCCTAGGGAGAACGACCCGAGATCCAATACTTCGGTTTATAAATTTTAGGGGTTTGTACTAGTGACAAACAACTTTTTGTATGAAAGGATTATTGTTTGGTTTAGAAACTATACTTTACAACGAGATTTCATTTGTGAAATTCTAAACCGTCAAAATCCAATCATCAAGGAGCAACAAAGGCAAGGAAGGGACATAGAAGAGCTTAAGGACATTGTTGGTCCTTCAAGAAGAAGACGCCACTAAGGTGGATTCATTCCTTGTTCTTATTTCTTTCTGTTTTTCGGTTTCTATGTTATGTTTATCTATATTTTGTATCTCTACTTCATGATCATTAGTATGTAGTAACCATGTCTTAAAGCTATGAATAAAATCCATTAATCCTTCACCTCTCTTAAATGAAAAATGTTTTAATTCAAAAGAACAAGAAGTACATGAATTTTGAATTTATCCATGAATTTAGTTTAATTATATTGATGTGGTGACAATACTTTTTGTTTTCTGAATGAATGATTGAACAGTGCATATTTTTGATCTTGTTGTTTATGAATGTTAAAATTGTTGGCTCTTGAAAGAATGATGAATAAAGAGAAATGTTATTGATGATCTGAAAAATCATGGAATTGATTCTTGAAGCAAGAAAAAGCAGTGAAAAAGAAAGCTTGCGAAAATATATATATATAGCCCTTAAAACCAAAAGGCAAGGGTAAAAAAATGATCCAAAGCAAAAGAGTGTGCCTAAGAGCTCTGGACACCACTAACTGGGGACTCTAGCAAAGCTGAGTCACAATCTGAAAAGGTTCACCCAGTCATGTGTCTGTGGCATTTATGTATCCGGTGGTAATACTGGAAAACAAAGTACTTAGGGCCACGGCCAAGACTCATAAGTAGCTATGTTCAAGAATCAACATGCTTAACTAGGAAAGTCAATAACACTATCTGAACTCTGAGTTCCTAGAGACGCCAATCACTCTAAACTTTAAAGGAAAAAGTGAGATGCCAAAACTATTCAGAAGCAAAAAGCTACAAGTCCCGCTCATCTAATCAGAATTAATATTCATTGATATTTTGGAATTTATAGTACATTCACTTCTTTTTATCCTAATTAATTTTCAGTTGCTTGGGGACAAGCAACAATTTAAGTTTGGTGTTGTGATGAGCGGATAATTTATACGCTTTTTGGCATTGTTTTTAGGTAGTTTTTAGTAAGTTCAAGCTACTTTTAGGGATGTTTTCATTAGTTTTTATGCTAAATTCATATTTCTGGACTTTACTATGACTTTGTGTGTTTTTCTGTGATTTCAGGTAATTTCTGGCTGAAATTTTGGGACTTGAGCGAAACTCTGAAAAAGGCTGACAAAAGGACTGCTGATGTTGTTGGAATCTGACCTCCCTGTACTCGAAATAGATTTTCTGGAGCTACAGAACTCCAAATGGCGCGCTCTCAATGGCGTTGGAAAGTAGACATTCAGAGATTTCCAGCAATATATAATAGTCCATACTTTATTTGGAAATTGACGACGTAAATTGGCGTTGAACGCCAAGTACATGCTGTTGTCTGGAGTTAAACGGCAGAAATACGTCATGATCCGGAGTTGAACGCCCAAAACACGTTATAACTTGGAGTTCAACTCCAAGAGAAGTCTCAACTCGTGGATAGATCAAGCTCAGCCCAAGCATACACCAAGTGGGCCCCGGAAGTGGATTTATGCATCAATTACTTACTCATGTAAACCCTAGTAGCTAGTCTAGTATAAATAGGATAATTTACTATTGTATTAGACATCTTTTGACAGTTTAATCTTTTGACTGTTTAGTCTTTGATCATTCGGTCTTTTGATCATTGAGGGGGCTGGCCATTCGGCTATGCCTGAACCTTTCACTTATGTATTTTCAACGGTGGAGTTTCTGCACACCATAGATTAAGGGTGTGGAGCTCTGTTGTACCTCAAGTTTCAATACAATCACTATTACTTTCTATTCAATTCTCTTTTATTCTTATTCCAAGATATACGTTGCACAACACTTTGATGAATGTGATGATCCGTGACACTCATCATCATTCTCACCTATGAACGTGCGTGACTGACAACCACTTCCGTTCTATCTTAGGCCGGGCACATATCTCTTAGATTCCCCAACAGAATCTTCGTGGTATAAGCTAGATAGATGGCAGCATTCATGGGGATCCGGAAAGTCTAAACTTGTCTGTGGTATTCCGAGTAGGATCCCGGGAATCCAGAAAGTATAACCTTGTCTGTGGTATTCCGAGTAGGATTCCTGTATTGAATGACTGTGACGAGCTTCAAACTCCTGAAGGCTGGGCGTGATGACAAACGCAAAAGAATCAAGGGATTATACTCCAACCTGATTGAGAACCGACAGATGATTAGCCGTGCTGTGACAGAGCATTTGGACCATTTTCACTGAGAGGATGGGATGTAGCTATCAACAAGGGTGATACCTCCAGACGATTAGCCGTGCAGTGACAGCGCATAGGACCATTTTTCCGAGAGGATTAAAAGTAGCCATTGATGATGGTGATGCCCTACATACAGCTTGCCATGGAAAGGAGTAAGAAGGATTGGATGAAAGCAATAAGAAAAATAGAGATTCAAAAGGATTCTAGCATCTCCACACGCCTATCTGAAATTCCCACTATTGATTTACATAAGTATTTCTATCCCTTTTTATTTTCTATTTATTATTAATTTTTGAAACCCATAACCATTTAATCTGCCTAACTGAGATTTACAAGGTGACCATAGGTTGCTTCATACCTACAATCTCTGTGGGATCGACCCTTACTCATGTAAGGTATTACTTGGATGACCCAATACACTTGCTGGTTAAGTTGAATGGAGTTGTGTCCACACATAGCCAAGAACCATAATAATGATTCCATACAATAACAAAGAGTACTACATTGATGTGATCACAATTTCGTCCACCAACCAACTAAACCATTTAAGATTGAGAGGGGTTTGAGACAAGGTGATCTACTGTTTCCATTATTGTTTGTTCTGGTTGTTGATATTCTGCATAGGATGGTAGGGGAGGTAGTCAGAAACAAACATATTTTGCATTTGCTGGTTGGCAAGGATAATATAGAGTTGTCACATCTTCAAGATGACACTATATTGTTCTGCCCACCAGAGGAGGAGACCATCAGAAACTATGCGTGATTGCTGAGGTGCTTTGAGATGATGTCGGGGTTAAGCATAAACTTCGATAAATCCAGTCTTATCCCAATCAACTGTGAACAGCCATGGACTCACAATATGTGTAACTTATTGGGATGTAAGGTGGTGAACCTTCCAGTGAGATACCTGGGCATTTCTTTAAGAGCAAACCCAAGGCAGGTCAGCACTTGGAAACCGGTAATTGATAAGGTAGAGGAGAAGCTTAGTTTGTGGAAGGCAAAAGTCCTTAACAAAGCGGGCAAGTTAGTCCTGATTAAGTTTATGTTGAATAGCTTGCCGGTGTACTATTTGAGTCTGTATAAGATGCCGAAGTCAGTGGTAGAAACGTTGATTTCGTTACAGAGAAAATTCCTATGGAGTAAGTGATAAACCGCTATTTTACGGTTTATTTTATACTAAATTGAGTGAATTTTATCCACTATTCTCACACTTATTCATAAGTGCTATGATTGAAAACATATTTCTTTGGTGTTAAATTTGCTAATTTTAATCTTCTTTTATTATCATTCGATGCCGTGATATGTGTATTAAGTATTTTCAAGTTTTATAGGGTAAGAATGGCTTAGAGGATGGAAAGGAAGCATGCAAAAGTGGAAGGAATACACTAAGTTGAAGTTTTCAGAATCTGGAAGCGACGCATACGCGTGGACGACGCGTATGCGTAACTGAGCCAATGCCAAGTAACGCACACGCGTGGTTGACGCCTACGCGTGGCTAGTGAAAAAGTCCAGCGACGCGTACGCGTGGCCGACGCGTATGCGTGACAAAGCGTCACGTGTTGCAGATATCAGAATTCATTGGGGGTGATTTCTGGGCTGTTTTTGGCCCAGTTTCAAGCCCGAAACTAAAGATTAGAGGCTGTAGAGCGGAGCAGAATGGGGGAATCAATCATTCACACACTTTAGATTTTAGATGTAGTTTTCTAGAGAGAGGCCCTCTCCTCTTCTCTTTCTAGGTTTTAGGTTTTTAGGTTTATTTCTTCTCAAATTCAGAATTCTATATTGCTTTAATTTAGTTTTCTTCTACTTTTAGTTGTTCTAGTACTTTGGTTTATTTATTTCTCTTGTTGATTCCTTTATGATACAAATTTAGTTTATGAATTCTTCTTGTTTCCTTCAATTCATATGAATGCAATTTATGTTTTCTATGCTTATTGTTGCTCTCTTTAATTACTAGTCATTGATGCTTGCAATTGGTTATTTAGATTTAATATCCCTTGTTAATTTTCTATGTTTTTATTTTGTACCTTCCAAGTGTTTGATAAAATTCTTGGGAGGATTTTAATTTAGATTTTCATGCTCTTACCTTGGATTGATTATTTAAAGACTCTTGAGTTATCAAAAGTCTTTTGTTGATTGGTAATTGAAGATTGCCGGTTAGCTTGAACTTCACCAAAGCTAGTCTCTCACTTTGAGTTGACTAGGACTTGTGAGCTCAAGTTGATCATATGCACTTGACCTTCGTCCATTGGTTAGAGGTTAACTAAGTGAAGGTAATTTATATTTACCATCACAATTGACGATGATAATTAGGATAGGACTTCTAATTCTCTTTCCTTGCTAAGAGCTTACTTAATTATTAGTTTATTTTCTTGCCATTTTACTTTCTTGTTCCCTAATTCAAAACCCAAAAATATACTTTCCCATAACCAATAATAAATATACTTCCCTGCAATTCCTTGAGAGACGACCCGATGTTTGAATACTTCGGTTAATTTTAGTGGGTTTGTACTTGTGACAAACAATTTAAACTTGATTGAGGTTTAATTGTCGGTTTAAAACTATACTTGCAACACGATAATTTTTGTGAAATCTTTACCGACATTTTCCCACATCAGTAAGAGGGAAGGCAAACATGGTATGGCACTTGTCAAGTGGGCAGTGGTTCAGGCTCCTAAAAAGTTGGGTAGGTTGGGGGTGGGTGATGCCGTGATGAGGAACACAGCTCTCCTTTTCAAGTGGTGGTGGTGTTTTTCAAAAGAGGAGTGTCCTTTATAGAAGAAGGTTGTATGCTCTTGTCACAACTTGAACCCCAATGTGATGCTGTCAACTCAGACATTTCCTAGTACAGGAGGTCCATGGAAGGGATATCTGTCAACTGCAGTTTAAGGACCATATTGTGAGAGATAAGATGATTGTTGGGTTGTCCATGGAGGTGGGTGATGGAAGGAAAATTCGATTCTGGGAAGACGTTTGGCTATAACGTGGTCCGCTTAAGATGAGTTTTTCGAGGCTCTTCTCTGTCTGAAACCAAACAAGATCTGTTATAGGGGATTGTGGGTTTTGTGATGGGTTAGAGTGGATTTAGAACTTCTAATGGAGATGAGAATTATACCAATGGGAGTTGGAGTTAGTGGATCAATTGCACGAGTCTTTAAGGCCGGTAAAGATGGCACGTGATACGCAAGATAGAGTTGTATGGAAGTTTTGTAATACCCGGTCTAACCGAAATTAATTAATAATAAGTTAAATAGGAGCAAATATGGTTGGAAGAATTGGCAATTGGAATTTGATGATTTAAATATGATATTTGGATTCAGTGAATTTTTCTGAGTCAGAAGACATAGTTTTTTGCGTAAAAACGCGCAGTGAAATTTTGACCGGCAGTACCGGCTGAGACCTGTCTGGTACTACAGCTGAAAAATTGATTATGAGTAAATAAGATTAAGAAATGAGGAATTATAATTAGGGGAGGTAGAAATATTTGAAGTGCGATTTAGAGCGCTAATCTTAAAGATTTTGGTCCAAAATTGGGCCAACGGACAAAAATAAGTGAACCGGGCCTAAGTGGGCCCAAGACCCAACATATATAAACATTAGTTATGAGCATTTCAGCTCATTTTGCCCTAAAGAAGGGGTGTTGGGCGCTGAAATTGGGAAGAGAGAAGAGAAGAGAAAAAACCTAACTCTCTTTGATCTTCAAATCACCATAACTTGAGCTACGAAGCTCCGATTGATGAGCCGTTTGCGACCACGCGTCGCTCTTCTCATCCTCTACAATTATATCTAAGTTTTGTGATGAGTAATCTACTATCCTCTGCCCAGTTTTCATTTTTCTCTTCAAATTCGAATTTGGTTTGGGTTTTGAGGAAACCTTGTGATTTTGGTTGTTTAGGAGTGCTCTAGTATAAGCCATGGGTGATATTCATCACAAACTTCAGTGGGTTAAGGTAAGAAACCCTCCAACCCTTGTGAATTGTCATTTTTATGAGCCCTAGGTTGTTGTATGTATGTGATATTGGTTATGTTAGTGCATTTGATGGTTTTGGTGCACAATTGGGAGATTGGTATTACTTGAGGAACTTTGGTGAGGCTTGGGGCTAAGGTTGGTGGAGACTTCCAAAGAAGAGGCTCAATTGATTTGGCTACAAGAGATACGGTTTAAGTTTCATTTAAGTACCGTGTGGTGTGATGAGAATTCCTAGGCTAGATGCCCCTAGGATTAAGTTTGGATCGTGTAAATGGTTGGTGCTAATATGCATAGTTGGTATGTAATGTGAATTAATGATTGGGTTGAGAATTGTGTGGCCTTGTATGCTTGGTGTATTGAAAATTTGATGTATTGGGTGATGAGTATTGATTTGTGGTTTATGCATTTAAATTGTGAAATTGGGCCGGAGGCCGTAAATTTTGGGCCGGAGGCCGGAAAGAGGTAAGGAAGGTAAGCTGATGTGTGCATTGTATGATGACACAAGTGATTGGATGAATTTCAGATAATGAATATATGAATGATTGGGTTGGTTATTGAATAATGAGGTTTGAGGAATTGAAGTGTGAAAATTAGTAATTTTGGGTGAAATTGTATAGATGAGGTATGTTTGGTTTTGGTTGAGGTATGTTATATGGTCATATATGTGATCATGCTTATTGATGCCTTGATGGTATGATGATGCATAAGAGATATGTATGTTGTGATATATACTTGAGAAATGATTAAGGTTGATTTGTGGGTGAAACCATGTGACAGTGAGTATAACATTGATTATGTGTAATGACGATTGATTGGAAATAGTATTGTTGGAAATTGGGATGAGGAAAGATGTATGACATGTTAATGTGTTTGTAATTTAGCCATTTGTTTGAAATGGGTAAAAATGGTTATATGGCGGTTTTGTGAATCGTGGCAAAGCGTTAATGTATGAGTTGAGGAGGCTTGATGTTGATTTTGGTATATTTTGATTGATTTCAAAAAGGGTTGAAACTAGCATGTTTTGGTTGATTTTAAAAAGGGTTGAAAATGGCTTGTTTTGGAAAGGGCACCTTGTGATTTTGTATGAAAACATGATTTTTGGCATACTTTGATGGGACATAACTTAGACTCTGGATCTCCGTTTTGTGCCAAACTTATTTAGAAGTGAAATTGGATCCGGGATGTCCATGCCGTTCGAAGAACGGGCGAAAAACGATTTAAAATGAGAAAGTTATGTCCGTCGGAAGATTGGGGGTTGAATCTGTGAATTCTGCAGCTTTTAACTTAGAAAACTTTTAGCAGAATGACCCTCCACGCGTAGGCGCACTTGGCGCGTACGCGTCGTTCTTTAAGAAGGCACCATCCACGTGTGCGCGTGGTGTGCGCGTGCGCGTCGATGCGCTGCACCCAATGCCGAGCCATTTTCCCGAGAGTTGTGCCAGAGTTGTGCCAGTTTTGTACCTGGGGCGCAAATGCACCCACGCGTACGCATGGCTGACGCGTATGCGTCGTCTGGCTGTGTTTCAATCCGCGCGTCCGCGTGTATGACGCATACGCGTCGATGAGCTTTGTAGCCATCCACGCGTGCGCGTGGAGTACGCATACGCGTGGCCCTGTTTTCATCCCAAAGTTGATTTTTGAGTTTTAAAAACTAAATCTCATACTTCTAAGCCTCCGATCTCACCTCTTATGTATTAAATCATTATGATATGCCTGGCAATGAGAAAGGAGCTAGGGGATATGGTAACTTGTGAGTGAAGCAAGGGGTAAAGTTATGATCAATGATGATCAACGATGATTATATGAGATATGGAGGATGACGGTGGAAGTACCGTGTATGCCATGAGCCGAAGGGCTATACTTATTGATAAATGACTAGTTCTTGATTGAACCATGAGCCGAATGGCTGAGTTATTGCCGGGTTACGGCAAAGCCATTATTGATTATGGCTAAGTATAAATGTATATATGATTAATGAAGGAATGTGTTAAATGGATAATAATGGAAAATGTTGAAATGTGATGTGTAACCCCGGGTAGTAGGCAGTGGCGTTGTCCACTTGCTCCGGGTATGAGACGGAAAAGGATGTTTATGATAAATGAGTTAATTATGGAGTTTTGAATGAATGTAGCTCTGATACCTGGGTAGTAGTAAGGGTTGTGGTTCGTCCCACTTGCTCCAGGTTAATGTTTGAGATTTGATAACAATGAGGATTGATAATATGAATTGAGATTGAATGAATATATGTTTGAGATACCTGGGCAGTAGCAAGGGTTGTGGTTCGTCCCGCTTGCTCCGGGTCAATGCTTAAGATACCTGGGCAGTAGCAAGGGTTGTGTTTCGTCCCACTTGCTCCAGGTCGGAGATTGTGACGCCTGGGTAGTAGCGGCAGTAGTGGTGCATCCACTCGCTCCAAGTTGAGCTTTTGAACACCCGCCTGGGTAGTAGCCGCAGTAGTGGTTATTCCACTGGCTCTGGGTTGAGCGGGCAGTAGCAAGGGGGTTGTAGCTCAAACCTACTTGCTCCGTAATGGGGTGTTTCTGTCCAATGGTTAGCTACCAGGACATGTTGGGTTGGCTATATAACCGACAGATGATATCATCAGCCATAGGGCAGGCATACATCATTTGCATATGTTTGAATTGTTTGGGTTTGCCTATTTGTTTTGGATTTCTACATCATATATGCTATGTTACCTGATTATGTGCTACTTGTTCTACTTGTACCTTATTTATGTATTACTTGTCTGTATTGCTTGTGTTTGTACAACTGAGAGATCTCTCATGTTGGTGTCGGTGGATGTTGAGGGCTGTTCTTGATGAGATGAATTGATGATGCAATTGCATGATAATGATGATTTTTGAATGAGATAATTTGAGCCCCCTGGGTAGACGCAGTGATGTGATTTCACTAGCTCCAGGCGAGGGTATGATGTATTGATATAGAGTTGCTGAGGCAGAACAACTGGTGATGGTTTTGCTTATGATTCTGAGTCTGATTCGTGGAAGAGTTAGCGAGTTGGGAAACATGTGTAACATGAACTAGATTTAGTATCCCCTTACGACAGTTGCCTATTCATGGATTAGTGAGAATCTAGGCTGGATATTTGGTGAAAAGGAGTTTAGGATGCTTAACGAGTTTTTATTGCAGTGCATTGTATTTATTTGGTACTTTTACCATACTGGGAACCCATGGGCCCGGGGTTCTCATTCCGTATATATCTCTTGTTTTTTAGATACAGGTCCAGGTGCTCAGAAGTGAGCTGTGGTTCGTCTGAGAGACGGCGAAGATATTTATTTTCTCTACTTTGTGTTTTGCTTAGAATCTCTCCACCTTTGTTTTGAAAAGATTATATTATGTATTGAACTCTTTTGGAACTTGCCTATAGAGGCTCTTATGTTTCCTTTGGGAGAGATTAGGATATACTGTTGTCAACTACTTTCATACTGTACCCTAGCCGGCCTAAACTTCGCGGGTCGCGACTAGTGGCTATTACTTATGTTATATATATCTATCTGTTATCTATCTCTTAATCTCCTTTATGCCTTGTTCGTATATCACTTTCAGCTTCACAGTTTAACTTTTCGTTGTCGAAACGTGAGTGATACGTCTTCACGATTTTATTTATACTCTTTTCAGTCTTCTCGATTAATACTCCTTTCTAAATTACCTATATTTATATATTAAAAATCCACCTGAGAGTCGCACCACCGTAATATCATTGACTTATGACTCGAGTATAAGGAATTGAATATTAGGGTGTTACAAGTTTGACAAGGAAGACATTTTTTCAACTAACTCTTTTGAGCAGGTGGTGCAGTCAGAAACGCTACTGGAGGATATCACCAGCTACAGTTTCACCAGATCCATATAGAAAGATTTGGTTCCTCCACGAGTGGAGTTATTTATCTTGTTTGCTTTGATAGGAAGGGTAAATATAAAAGAAAGATTGTATAGACTGGGCATTATTAGCTACAGTGACAACTTGTGCATTTTATATAAAAAAGATGTTGAACATATTCATCACTTATTTCTTGGTTGTGAGTTTACTTAGCAGGTGTGGTGTGAATGACTTTCTGAACTTGGGAGGCTGTGATCTGTTCCGGAGTCACTGAAAGAACACTTTGAAAATTAGACATGTGTCATTAGCAGGAAAGAGGAGCGCAACAAGTGACTCATAGGATTTTTTTGTAGTTATATGGAATGTATGGCTTGAGAGGAACGAGTGGATATTTAATAACAAAGAAGTCGATGTACAAGAGGTGTTTCACAAATCTTTGGCCAATTATAGAGAGTGGAGTAGTGTGAATCCCTTTTATTATTGATGGTAATAACAAAGATAACAATAGAAATTATATTTAGATTGTTTTTATTGCTTCGTAGTCTGAGTCTTTTATTTTTGTCGTTCTATTTTATTGTATTGAGTTTGTTTGTTCAAAAATAAAAAGATATTTGACAAATAATAACAAACTGATATAACGATATATGTTACTATTAATCATACTTAAAGCAAATAGATTAGAAACATAATCTATTTTACTAAAGGATGTCCAAGTTGCATTCATTCAAGTGGAAGGTTCAGGATTTGGTCCTTTAGTTACAAACAAAATTCATGAGATAAAAATCTTACAAAACTAATTTATCTATAACAATACATTATAATAATATATAAAGAGGATATAAAAATTTAGTGTCCAATTCTTTTTTTTTTTCATTTTACTCTTTAAAGTAAATTACATTCTAAACTATATACAGTTACTTACTGAAGTAAATCTCGTTCATGTATAAAATATTTATTTATTAGTTTTAAGAATCTACTTTTTTTTATTCTAAAAGTATTGGTCATCTTTTTATTTAATTTATAATAATATTTTATTTTATTTTATTTAATATTTAATAAATTTAGACCCAAATGTTCTTTTATTTTTTTTGACATAATTGAATTAAAATAGTCTTGTTATATAATTGACAACTTTAATTTCTATAATAATAACTATAATATTGAATGTTAAATATTTTTTATTTAATTTATACTATAAATAATAATATTTTATTTTATTTAATATTTGATAAATTAAAAGAAATATAAGAATTTAGTGTTCAATTATTGTTATTTCTACTGTCTTTATATATATATATATATATATATATATATATATATATATATATATATATATATATATATATATATATATATATGTATGTATATATATTAGCAATATCTTTTTTTTCTCTTTACATCTTTATTTTCACTCTTTTTTATTTATATTGACATGAATGTTCATTATAAAATTGTACACCTATAACTACAAATTTTTTTTTAAAGTTATTTACCTTTATTTTACTATTATATGTTGTGTTCTTTTCACAAAGCGTAACAGTTATCTTTTTGTTTTTTCTTTCTTCAATTATAACACACATTATTATTGTACGGTATAAAAGCAAGCACAGTGCATTAAATGCATTGTCTTTTAATTTTATATTAGTCTTAATTTATATGATTTTAATTTGACCATTTATTCTCATTATAATTTATTTTATTATAGGTTTTTATAATAATAAAAATAAATGCTATGTGTAAAAATAGTATTTTTTCTTTTTCTTTTATTTTCTTGTATTATTTAATTTTATGTTAGTCTTAATTTGTATTATTTAATTTGAATAGGTACTCTATTAATATTGTATAAAGTTAACTCTCACTCTATTTATTCTATTAAATTTTTATATAATGATAAAAAATACTATATAAGAGGTAATATTTTTTCTACTTCTCTTTATTAAAATAAGATACATAATATTTTCTCAATTATACATAATAACAATGTAAACGTTAGTAAATTTTTACCATTGTTAATAAATTTTTTTGAATAATTTTTTATTTTATTTTACATAATAACAAGTTGTTATGTTTTTTAAATCTTACTTTTTTATTTAAATTTATTTATTCTATACGTTCTGCATGTACTAAATAGCTTAAAATATTTTATTTTTTATAATTTATTTTTAATTATTAATATTAAATTTATAATTATAAAAATATAAATATAAAAATAATTCATTTCTTAGAGAAAGAGAAGATGACCATCTTGATGGAAGAAGAAGAGATGGATAATCAAAATGATTATACTACATAAAATTTTCTCAAAGTGTTTATCTCCAAAATCTATGTCACGGTGATTCATTAGATTTGTAGGTTTTGTCAAATCCAATCAACAGAATCGTATATTATTCCAATGGGTAAAACAACAAGTTTTTTTTTTTCAAAAGTAACGTGATATTTATTTATTAAAATAAAATAAATAAGAGATGTGGGTCTACCTTGGACAACCATACAGCAATGTAATAGAGGAAATTCTAAGCAATTAATATTTCTTTAACTAAAGCATGACTAAACACAACTAAGACCACATATTATGACTCATTTGTCTTCTGCATCTCCTCCATGGCTTCATGCGCTGAAGTGACAATTGAATCTGGTGAAGTACTTTTATTTTCAAAGACCAAAAGGTTTCTCGTGATCCAAATCTTCCATAGAATAACGGCTGCCAGTGCTGAACTCTTTTTCCAATGGTGTCTTCGTCTTGCTCCTTCCATGAACTGCCATCGCTCTCAAAATTTTTTTGAACTGTTTTGCATCAGGTAAGCTCCTAAATCTGACTTCTGCCAAACTTCTTGTGACCTTGGGCAATCAATTAAGCAGTGATTTACATTTTCCCCCAAATTGTTGCATCTAGGACAGATTTCTGGGACTGTTGGTATCCTTTTGTGAAGTCGAGTACGAATTGGGATGCCGTCATGTAGGGCTTTCCACAGGAATACCTTAATCTTCGGTGGACATTAAAGTTCCCACAATGAATTTTAGAGTCTCTTTTTCCTGCACAAATCGGGTAATTGGCTGACTGAAGAATGCACCATTTGAAAAGCTATATTATAGCCTGAAGCCACTGTGAACCTGCCATCCCTCTCATTTTTTCAGGTAATCCGAACTTCTCCAACTTCCATAATAGAAGTTTGTAAGATTTCTGATGCAATTTCTGGATTGAAATTATTTCTGATTATATCCTCCTTCCACTGTCTATTATGAATGAGTTGATTAACCCAAATTAAATTAAGGTCTGTAACTGTTTGCTGTTGTTCGGATATTGACTTTACATTTTTAAGCCACCAATCCTCCATAATTCTAATCTGACTGCCTCGTCCCACTTGCCAACGTGTACCTTGTTTGATAATTTTTCTTTCTTCTAGTAAGCTTCTCCAGGCCCAAGAAGGATTTCGCCCTGTATCCGCCCGTAGAAAAGAAGAAAATTTAAAATATTTGCTTTTGTAAATTCTGCTGATTAGAGAATTAAGTTTCGTGATGATTCTCCAGCCTTGTTTAGCCAACATGACTAGATTAAATGCTTTCAGGTCTTTAAAGCCTAATTCTCCATACTTCTTTTCTCTGCAAATTATATCCCACCTGATCCATTGTAATCTTCTTTCTGACCCCCTTTGCCCCCACCAGAAATTTATCATCTTTCTTTAAATCTCGTCTAATAATGTGTCCGGGAGCTTGAAACAGCTCAAAGTGTAAATCGGAACAGTCGTAGCTACTGCTTTAATTAAAACTTCTCTCCCACTGACCGACAATAATGATCGCTTCCAAGCCTGTAGTTTCTTATCAACTTTCTCCTTAATAAAATTAAAGGTATGAGTTTTTGATCTATTAATCACTGCCGACAGTCCCAAATACTTATTTTGTCTGCCTACGTGTGGAATCTGAAGTAGTTGAGATAAGAGTTCTCTGTTCGGACTAGGGGTGTTCTTGCTATAGAAAATAGATGACTTAGAGAAATTAATTGTCTGCCCACTAATATCACCATAGTACTCTAGTATCTCCATCAGCTTGTTGCATTCTACCTCGTTTGCCTTGCAAAAGAGAATAGAATCATCTGCAAAGAATAGGTGGCTGACTATAGGGCATCTACTGTTGAGCCTTAAACCTGAGATTTCTCTCCTCTGTGGAGCAGATGGGAAAGTCTTTCTGCACAAAGTAAAAAAAGGTAGGGGGAGAGGGGATCACCTTGTCGCAATCCCCTACATGGTTTGAAAAAATCATGTGGTTGTCCATCCACAGTATCAGAGTAGGACACTGTGGTAACACACTCCTTTATCTAGTCCACCCATTTATTGCAAAAACCAAGCTTCTTCATGATCTCCCAAACAAAAGACCATTCAACTCTGTCGTAAGCCTTACTCATATCGAGTTTTACTGCCATCTCATAGTCTCCATAATTTTTGTTTTTCAGAAAATGCATAAATTCATGTGCAATTAGGATGTTATCACTAATCAGGCGCCCTTTAATAAAGGCACTCTAATTATTACTAATAATTTTATCCAACATGCCCTGCATTCTATGAACAAGAATCTTGGAAATAATCTTGTAGAAGACACTGCTAAGGCTAATCGGACGAACCTGGGTCATGGATTCTGTATTTAGCACCTTTGGGATTAGACATATATGAGTATGATTCATTGCTTTTATTTCTTCTTCTGTTACTCGTCTAGTAAGTCTTCGATTTGTTTCTTTATCCACTTTAGCCTCCAAGTCCTCTAATTTTCCCGTGGCTAGTCTGGGGTTTGAAGATGTGAACAATTTTTGGAAGTACTCAGTAGCAATTTGAGTTATACCCGCCGTGTCTGATCTGAAATTTCCATTACCATCTTGCAGCCTATAAATTTTATTTTTCCGGTTCCGAGTTTGAGCCTTGACATGAAAAAATTTGGTATTTTGATCACCCCATTTCAACCATTGAATTTTGGATTTTTCTCTCCAATATCTCTCCTCTTTTAAATAGGCCTCGGATAACTCCTCCTCTAATTGAAGAATCTTTATTCTGTCTGCTCCTGTGCCTTTGAGTTTTTCTTGTTCTATTTTGATTCTTAATTCTGAAATTTCCTTTTGAGAGTTGTTTGAACTTGATTTTTGCCATTCCACTAGTCCATGTCTACATTTCTTCAGTTTGGAAAAGAACTTGAACATTAGAGAGCCTTCAAATTGTGAGTGCCAAGCTTCTTCCACAATATGCCGAACCTCTTCACTACCTTTCTTGGAACCAAAACCTTCTCTTAGTTTTATGTACCTCTCTATTTGCCATTAATAAAAGCAGACGGTGGTCAGAACCTGAGTCTTCTAAGTGAAGAATTGCTGCTCTCGAATAATCTGTTCGAAACTGGAGAGAAGAAAGGCATCTGTCTATCCTTTCCTGGATAAGATTTTCTCCGTATTGTCGATTACTCCAGGTGAACTTCCTTCCTTCATATCCCAAATCCACTAACTTCCCATCATTAATAAAATTATTAAATGCCTCAATTGATGCAGCTGATTTCTTGCGTCTCCCTTCCTTTTCATGAGAAGTGGATATGGCATTAAAATCTCCTATCACAAGAAAGTAGGGGCTTGCTGACCTCTTAATATCCAGGATTCGTTGATACTGGACTGAACAAATGCTCTCGTCACAATGTAAATGAACTACCATTACTTCCCATCATTTTTGATTGGCAATGTCTATCCATTCGAAATGGATGAAAAACTTATCATTGGGTCGTACTGAAATTCTACTATCCTCCTTCCAAGCTAGTGCCAAACCTCCAGAACCTCCTCTTGGATCGACACAATAAACCTGATGATATCCAACTTTGTTGCAGTAGCTATTTACATTTAGGGTAATATTTTTTGTTTCGCATAAAAACATTATGTCGGGAGAATGGGATCTATAGATCCCTTGTATGTTGTGAACTGTCAGGGGATTCCCCATACCCCGACAGTTTCACATCATCAAATTTATGGATCCTTGGGTGCCAAATGTGGGGTGGCACCCTCTCCCTCTTCAGCAATGCTAGCTTCATCTTCTGCTGAGCATATATTCTTTTTTCTGGCAGTCATGCTTTTTCCCTGGGGCCCTCTTTTGCTTTCAGTTACCTTCAAGAATTTTCTTCGAGCTAGTTGTTTCAGGTTCTGTCCCTTCTCCCCATTCGTGGTGCTTCTGAACACAAACCCTTCCTGTTCTCTCCCCATTCCCAAGTCTCCACTTTCTTCTCCGTAGTTTTTCAACATTTGTTTTTCTTTCGTTGCCTGCATCCCTTGGAATAGTTGGAGTTCTGGTAAGTGTTCATTTTGCAATGTTCAGTCTTTACTCATTACTTTTTCTCCTTTATTTTTCTTCTGATGTTGCTGTGACTGCATTGACAAACTAGCCAAACTCTTGATCAGATTCACTGGAATAGGCTTTGTAATCTTGTTCTGTCTGCTCTTCTTATTTATCGGCACCTTAGAGTCAAAATTGTCTTCTGTGTGATTCTCTCTTTTACCGGATTGATCTGATTTCAGCCATTCGCCCCATCTTTCTTCTTTAACCTCTCCTTTTAAAGAATCATCAAGTTGAAAACTGCACATCCTTGCCTCATGTCTCACATAACCACAATAGTTGCAAAAGTTTCCTATCCGTTCATACTTCAAACCAACTTCCAACACCTTGTTATTTGGGCCGACTATACGCAGGAATCTTTTAATCGGTCTAGTGATATCTAAACTGATTTGTACCTTAACTATGCTGTGTTCTTTACCTCGAACTTGGAAGATATCTACATCTAGAACATCCCCGAAAGAGCATCCGAGCTTCCATCCTAAGTGCTTTGTTTTGTAGTGCTCCGGTAGCCCCAAAATTGAATCCACATCGGGACTTGGGTAAAATCTAGATTTCCAATATGTTCGTCCTCCTTCCACCATTTTAAGTTTAAATTATAATTCTTGAAGAGTCATGGTGCACCCCGTTCGATCCTTATGACATCTCTCTCATCTTGAAAGAAGAATTGAAACACATTCCCCATGATCAATTACCTTGAATCCTTCTGGTTGTCGCCAAATTGCTTGCATTGCTAGTTCTATTGTTCCTACTGAAAACTACTTGTCTGCCCAAAGTCTCTTCACCAAGCTTCTGGAACGTCTCTCTACCCCTACTTGAATATCTTTCTCCTCGACGACTATGATGGGGTCTTCATCATCCTGTTTTGTGCGTGACCTGAGTTTGAGAAAGCATTCGCTGCCATGATTGTGATCTATGTGACACACTTGATAATTGAACACGTCTAATTGTAAAATTAGGATTACTTCCCAAAAATTCTAGCAAAGCACAGAAAAAACCCTATGGGTCACTCTTAATAGAATATTACCTTTATAAATAATATTTTTTATTATTACAACAAAATTTTAATAGAATAATTAGAGTGAAAATAAATTTTATACAATACTAATAATAAAGAATACCTATTTAAAACAAATAATATAAATCAAGACTAGCATAAAATTAAATAATATAAGAGAATGAAAAAGAAAAAAAAACTACCTTTATACATAATATTCATTTTTATGATTAAAAAATTTCTAATAAATAAATAGAGTGAGATTAAATTATATACAATTTATACAAACTAAAATTAATATAAAATTAAAAAACAATATATTTACTGTACTATGTTAATTTTTAAACTCTTGCCAGTAGTATAAAGAGCTGTTCAAAATCCAATGTAATACGCTCGATTTAACTTACCTTGTGTATTCTTATGTAAAAATCCAGTATTACTATTCTAATGAGTACAAAGAACATTTTACGCAGCTTCTTCTATTCTTCCAACAAATTTTTTAATAAAGTAACACATCGAGCCCAATAAAAATCTAAAGGAACAAACTGATCTTTATATTGAATAATTAATACAAATAAGAGAAGTTGTAAGTTGATATGTATTAAAATTTTTAAACTTAAAACAAATTTTTAATCAACCAAAGAATTAAATGTTCTTCTACAACTTACATCAAACTTTTAATTTTCTACACAAATTTTCTAGTAGTATTAGGTAATTTTTCTATAAAGGTCATGATTGAAAATAATGTCATTTAATAATATCCAAAATCGCATGAGTTAAGGTAGGTAAATTAAATTTAAAACTAATTAGTATGTATAAATGTAAGTGTTATTTAGATTATATTTTTTATTAATGTAATATTATTAGTAATTAATTATAATAAGAGTACATAAGGAGTACATAAGGTTAATCACAAAATATTTTTTGTTCTATTCTTTTGTTTTCATTCCTTTAAAATCTTTAATATAAAAACAAATTGAAAAAATATAGTTTATATTTAGATGGTAATTAATTATATTTTTTGATGCTGTTTCAATGTAGTTTATATTTTTAAGTATTAAAATATTTAATTTAATTTCATATATTTTGATTTTGTTTATTTAGTTGTTAGATTGACTTTTATATTATTAAATTTAGAATTTTTTCGTATTTTAACCTAATAAGAGATTATAAATATGTATTAAACTATTGTAGCCATCATAGAAAAATAGTTTAATTACTCTACGGGTCTCTATAGTTTCACAAAATTTTCAATTAGGTCCCTATACTTTTTTTTTTTAATTGGGTCTCTATACATTATTTTTTTCAATTTAGTCCTTGTTAATGTTAAACGTCAAAAAAAAATATTAGTGAATTGTGAAATTACTTGTATACCCCTAGGGACCTAATTGAAAAGAAAAAAAAGTATAGGGACCTAATTGAAAATTCGATGAAATTATAAATATTCAATGAATGATATTCCTATAATCCTTATTTAATGATTCTACGACATGAAATATGTAAAACCCGGTTAATTAACGGCTAATTAACCCATAAATGAGAATTTATTCTAGAAAGCCTAAAATGTGATTTTTATGGCTAAATGTGATAGAGGAGACTGAGACGAGAATTTCAGTACCAATTTTATAGAATTCGGACCAAGATTGGACCGAACGGGCCAAACCGGGCCAATTGGACCTAAAGTGGGCCCTTGGCCCAACATAACTAAACCAAAACCCTAGTTTTCAGCACTCTCTCTCCTCACACAACACCAAACACTCTGAAAAAGAGAGGAAACGGGGGAAGAACACTCTCTCAAACCTCTATCTCTCACTTGATCTTCAAACCACCATAACTTTTGATCTAGAGCTCCGATTGCCACTCCGTTTGCGGCCACGCGTTCACCACGGAGAGCTCTACAAAACCCATACAATCAATTTTGAGGTAAGCCACGTGTTGCTGTTCGAAATTCCAGCCCTTATTTTCGAGTTTCATGGGTGAAATGTTGAGATTTTGGGTTCTTTGGTGTTATAGGACCCAACTCTCTTGAAGGAGAAGGTTAATATTGTCTCCTTGGACCTTGGGTGTGGTAAGATTCTCAACCCTAGTGTAATTTGTGATTTTATGATGTTTGGGTTTTGAGATGTTGTGTATGGGTATGATGGTTGTGGCTTAGGTTGTGTGTGTGTGGATATTGGAGCTTGATTGGTGATTTTGAAAAGCTTGGAAAAGGTTTGGTGGTGAAAAATCTGTTCTTGGAGGTGTTGAGGCCTTGAGAGCTTGTGGATAGGTGATTTGGAAGTGCTCCGGTGGAGCTTGGGAAAATCGGCTAAGGTATGGTTTCGGTTTCCCGTATCTAATATGTAATGTGGTAGGAAATACTTAGGCTAGAGGCCCTAAGATAGGCATTGAAATGTGGATGTTGTTGAATGATTGAGATATATGATGTGATCATATATGTGATGATGATTAATGATGCCTTGGTGGTATGATGTATGAGAAATATGCATGTTGTGATATATGCTTGATGATTGGTTATGGTTGAATTGTGGGTTGAACCATGTTTATGGTGAGTATGATGTTGATTGTGTACAATAATGAATTATTGGGATTGGTGTTATTGGATTTGGCATGAGGAAGAGTATATGATATGTCAATATGTTTGAGTTTGAGCCACTTGGGTGAAGTGGGTTAAAATGATGAGATAATGATTTTGTAATTTGTGGTAAAGTGTCAATGTGTGAGTTGAGGAGGCTTGATGTTGAAATTGATGTATTTTGATTGATTTCAAAGGAAAGGGATGAGAATGGCATGTTTTGATTGATTTTGAAAAGAGTTGGAAATGGCTTGTTTTGAAAATGGCACTTTGTGGTTTTTATGAAAAAGATGGTTTTTGGGCATACTTTGGCGGGACATAACTTGGACTACGGATCTCTGTTTTGTACCAAATCTTTTTAGAAATGAAATTAGATCCGGGATGTCCATGCCGTTCGAAGAACGGGTGAAAAACGATTTAAAATGAGAAAGTTATGTCCGTTGGAAGATTGGGGTTTAAATTGGTGAATTTTGCAGCTTTTAACTTAGAAAATTTTTAGCAGAATGACCCCTTGCGCGTGGGCGCACTTGGCGCGTGCGCGCTGTTCTTCCCAAAAATGCCATCCACGCGTGAGCGTGATGTGCGCAGGCGCGCCGATTGTGCTGCACCCAATGCCCAGCCATTTTCCAGAGAGTTATGCCAGAACTGTGCCAGTGTTGGGCCTGGGGCACGAGAACACCCACACGTACGCGTGGTTGACGCGTACGCGTCGATTGGCAAATTTTTAATCCATGCGTTAGCGTGCATGACGCTTGCGCGTCGATGAAGTTTTTGAGGCCATCCACGCGTGCGCGTGGAGTGCGCGTATGCGCGGACCTGTTTTCATCCCAAAGTTGATTTTTGAGTTTTAAAAGCCAAATTTCATACTTCTGAGCCTCCGATCTCACCACTTATATCTTAAATCATTATGATAAGCCTAGCTATGAGAGAAGGAGCTAGTGGATGTGGTAACTTGCGAGTGAAGCAAGGGAAAATGAATAATCAATGAGGATCATTGATGATTATGTGAGATGTGGAGGATGGTGGTGGAAGTGCTTGTTATGCCATTGGCCGAAGGGCTGTAATTGTTTATGAATTGGCTGGTTCTGGATTGAACCGTGAGCCGGAATAGCTGTGTATGCTATGAATATTGGCTGGTTATGGATTTAACCGTGAGCCAGAATGGCTGATATGGATGTTGATCCATGGATGAGAATTCATGCATGTTTATGCTGAATTATTAATAATTGTGATTTGCACTTCCACTATCGGAGATACGAGTTTCCCTGGGTAGTAGCAGTGGCTAGCCACCACGTGCTCCAGGTTGAGACTTGATACTCTTTTGACCCTATGTCATAAGTGTGGCCGGGCACTGTGAAAGACCCGGATGAGTTCGCCCCCGTAAATATTCACCAGTGAGGGTGATGGATATAGATCATGAATATGATCAAGTTTATGACGAGTATAACTCGAGTTGGGGATGCATGACAGAGGGACAGTCCAATGGTTAGCTACCAGGACTTGTCGGGTTGGCTCTATAACTGACAGATGATATCATCAGCCACTAGGAACAGGGATTCATCATATGCATACTATATGAATTGTTTGAGATTGCCTATTTGACTGCATAATACTTGCTAATTGTCTAAATGCCTTAACTGTTCCTATTTGTATATTCTTTGTTTGATATAACTGTGTTTGCTACATTATACTCCTGCTGGTGGTTGGGAGGTCTGAAGGAATTGGAAAGGGAAGTATTAGTTAGACTGAAGAATCTTTAGTCAGATGCCCTTTATGGTTTAGC
Organism: Arachis hypogaea; assembly: GCF_003086295.3. Lineage (NCBI taxonomy): Eukaryota > Viridiplantae > Streptophyta > Magnoliopsida > Fabales > Fabaceae > Arachis > Arachis hypogaea. The sequence goes on from NC_092045.1 coordinate 16,599,336, forward strand.
TTGTTTATAAGCGTTGATATTATCTGGAGGAAGTTCTAGGATTGTCTTTGGCTTTCCTCCATTATTATGTATTATATATGTGGAAGCTATTACCATGCTGGGGACCTCTGGTTCTCACCCATGCGGATTTTGTGGTTTTCAGATGCAGGACGTGAGGTTTCTCGCTGAGGCATGCTGGAGACTTCTAGATTTGCGAAGATCCTTTGTTCTCGGGGCTATGTTTTGGTTTATATGTTTTGCTTAGATACTTTTATCTCCATTAAATAATACAAACTGTGATGACTCCTCTTATGGGAGATTTTGGAGAATAGGTTTTATGTATTTGTGTCCCTTTGGGTTTCCTTTGGAGTTTTCCTTATTTTATCATATGTATATATTGTTATGCTCGGACCGGTTATCTTCGCAGCCGGATCTTGAGTCTTGATATTCCTGTTTTTGACACTCCTTTGTATATATATAATCTCGCGTTGGTTATCCTTGTTCGTTACGTTATCGATCGGAGTGTTGCGCTTTAAGGTTGCGGTTTTTGTTTACCCCTTTTTCTACAAAGGCTCCTAGTTATAATCAATCATTCATACTACTATACGTACTAAGTTTTTATTTTAGAGGTCGTAATACCTTGCCATCTCTGAATGATGACTTAATCATAAGACTCTGTATGGTAGGGTGTTACATTATGGTATCAGAGCAGTTCGTTCCTGTAGAGCCTGAGGGATGGACTGACTATGCTTATGTGCATTCTCTGTGTGTGTGTTATGTGCTATTAGTATATCTGCTTGATATAATTGGCATAAACGTTCATGAGCATGCATTTGGGACTTTGAAGCACTAGACTTCCGATATTGAGACTGATCAACTTAATATCGATTGTTAGGTGTGTATAGGAACCAGATGGCGCCTCGTGGACGCGGTAGAGGTAGTGTGAGAGGTCGTACGAATGCTCGTGCACCGGAGAATAACTCGAATAACCCGGTAGACCTTATGGCGGCATTGGGAAACATGGCTGCGGCTATGTGGGCCACTGCAGAGGCTCTTGGACAACAGATGAGCAACCATGGCAACAACGGAAATGGAGCTCAGGGACCAATAGAGATCAGAACTTCCGTTGTGTTGGTGAACAAGTGTGGGGTTGCTGAAAAGTGTGTGAAGAAGGCAGCTGCTGAGAGAGGGAGTCACAAGGGATCATTCCCACGGAACCGAGAGAAGAGCTTTGCACCTAGAGGTCCGCCTTTCAGGCGGGGAGGCTCTTTTATGAGGCCCAACAACAACAACTCCCAAGGAAAAAGGTTTGGGAAGCAGCCACAGAATGAGCAAGCTTGCGCTAGGTGTGGAAGTCACCATCCGGGAGTCCCGCGCATGGCCGGATGGGGTTTGTGCTACTTCTGTGGTAAGGCGGGACATAAGGTCCCAACCTGCCCGGAGAAGAAAAAACAAGGTGCAGGGAAAGCACAGCAGACTGGTCGGGTGTTCACCACTTCAACTATAGGAGCTGAGGGATCCGAGACACTTATTCGAGGTAACTGTGAAATGGCTGGTCAAACTTTAAATGCTTTATTTGATTCGGGAGCATCACATTCATTCATTGCATTTGAGAAAGCCCGTGAGTTAGGACTGAAGATTGTAACTTTAGGTTATGATCTAGGAGTGTACAATGCTACCCATGAAGCCATGGTAACTAGGCTAGGATGCCCGGAAGTTTCCTTTAGGTTCAAGCAGCGTGATTTTATTCATAATTTAATCTGCTTACCGATGATTGGTCTTGATCTTATCTTGGGATTGGACTGGTTATCTAAGAACCATGTTCTGCTAGATTGTTCTACAAAGTCGGTGTACTTTATGCCGGAGGATACTGAAGGGCCGGTCGTGGTGAATAATTATTACTTGAATTCGATGATGGTGAACTGTTCCGGAACCGAATGTCAGGGTATCATGTTGTTAACCGCGGGCATTTCGGGTGATGATCAAAGGTTGGAACAGATTCCGGTTGTGTGTGAGTTTCTAGAAGTGTTTCCCGATGATATTGATGAGTTTCCACCTAACCGAGAGGTTGAGTTTGCTATTGAATTGGTGCTAGGGGCGGGACCAATCTCAAGTGCTCCTTATAGGATGTCACCGCTAGAGATGAACGAGTTAAAGTCTCAGTTAGAGGATTTGTTGGGAAAGAATTTTATACGCCCAAGTGTATCTCCGTGGGGTGCTCCAGTGTTACTGGTGAAGAAGAAGGATGAGAGTTTGCGGCTCTGTGTAGATTACAGGCAGCTGAACAAGGTTACAATAAAGAATAAGTACCCATTGCCGAGAATTGATGATCTCATGGATCAGTTACAAGGAGCTGGAGTTTTCTCCAAGATCGATTTGCGATCCGGTTATCACCAGATAAGGGTGAGGGGTGAGGATATCCCTAAGACCGCTTTCAGGACTCGTTATGGTCATTACGAGTACACTGTAATGTCTTTCGGGTTGACAAACGCTCCAACAGTGTTCATGGATTACATGAATAGAGTTTTCCGTCCGTTTCTGGATAAATTTGTTGTTGTCTTCATTGATGACATACTGATTTACTCCAAGACTGAAGAAGAGCATGCGGAACACTTGAGGACCGTGTTGCAGATTCTAAAGGAGAAGAAACTTTATGCAAAACTGTCTAAGTGCGAGTTTTGGAAGAGTGAGGTGAAGTTTTTGGGTCACGTGGTGAGTAAGACGGGAATAGCCGTAGATCCAACTAAGGTGGAGGCTGTGATGGATTGGAAGCAACCAACCACCGTGACGGAGATAAGGAGTTTTTTGGGTTTAGCTGGCTATTACCGAAGGTTTATCAAGGGCTTTTCACAGATAACTTTGCCAATGACAAAGTTAACCCGCAAAGACACTCCGTTTGTTTGGACTCCTGAGTGCGAGGAGAGCTTTCAGACATTGAAGAAAAAGTTGACCACCGCACCTGTGTTAGTGTTACCTGAGCCGAACGAGCCATTTGAGGTGTATTGTGATGCCTCATTGAAGGGTTTAGGGTGCGTGCTGATGCAGCATCGTAATGTGGTGGCGTATGCCTCACGACAGTTGAGACCTCATGAAGTTAGTTACCCTACGCACGATTTGGAACTCGCTGCGGTTGTGTTTGCCTTGAAGGTGTGGAGGCATTACCTCTATGGGGTTAAGTTCCAAGTTTTCTCTGATCATAAGAGCTTGAAGTATCTCTTTGATCAGAAAGAGCTTAATATGAGGCAGAGAAGGTGGATGGAATTGTTGAAGGACTACGACTTTGAGTTGCATTACCATCCGGGAAAGGCGAACGTAGTGGCGGATGCGTTAAGTCGGAAGTCGTTATATGCGGCTTGGATGATGCGTCAAGAGGAGAAGTTGCTCAAGGGATTTGAGAGTCTGAAAATTGGTGCTCGAGAAGTATCCGGAACTTTGTGTTTGAGCCGATTAGAAATCTCAAGTGACTTTAAGTCCGAACTCCTAAAGGCTCATCAAAATGATGAAGCGTTATGGACGGTGTTACCGGCTATTGAGCAAGGAAAACAATGGAGAGTGTCGGAAGAAAAAGATGGGTTATGGAGATTCAAGGGTAGGATCATTGTGCCGGATGTGGGCACTTTGAGGCAGGATATCTTAAAAAAGGCACACAAAAGCGGATTCTCCATTCACCCGGGAAGTACTAAGATGTACCATGATTTAAAGGCAATGTTTTGGTGGCCGGGTATGAAGAATGATGTGGCGGAATATGTATCAAAGTGCTTAACTTGTCAAAAGGTAAAGATTGAACATCAAAGACCTTCCGGGATGTTGCAACCCTTAGAGATTCCACAATGGAAGTGGGAAAGTATTGCAATGGACTTTGTGTCTGGATTGCCAAGGACTAGGGCTGGTTTTGATGCTATCTGGGTGATTGTGGACCGACTGACGAAGTCAGCTCACTTTTTGCCCGTTCGGATGACTTACACCCTTGAGGAGCTAGCACGGTTATACATAAATGAGATTGTGAGACTTCATGGTGTACCTGCTACTATAATCTCTGATAGAGATCCTCGTTTCACTTCAAGGTTTTAGGGTGCATTTCAGAAAGCTTTTGGAACCCGATTAAGCTTGAGCACGGCTTACCATCCTCAAACAGATGGTCAATCCGAGAGGACGATCCAAACACTAGAGGATATGTTGAGAGCTTGTATTTTGGACCAACCGGTGAGTTGGGATCGGTATATGCCATTAGTGGAGTTTGCATACAATAATAGTTATCATGCGAGCATTGGAATGGCTCCGTATGAGGCCTTGTATGGGAGGAAATGTCAATCTCCACTATGTTGGTATGAAGCTGGAGAGAAAAGCTTGTTGGGGCCGGAAATGATAGCTGAGACTACTGAACAAGTCAAGAAAATCCGTGATAGGATGCTTACGGCGCAGAGTCGTCAAAAGAGTTACACCGATCAGAGGCGAAAGCCCTTAGAATTTGAGGAAGGAGAACATGTTTTCCTTAAGGTTACTCCGACCACGGGAGTAGGTAGGGCGATTAAAGCAAAGAAGTTGAATCCTCGATACATTGGTCCATTTCAGATCCTGGAGAGGATTGGGCCGGTGGCGTATCGGATGGCTCTACCACCTCATCTTTCGAATCTGCACGACGTGTTTCACGTGTCGCAGCTTCGGAAGTACACTCCTGATGCTAGCCATGTGTTGGAACCTGAGTCGGTTCAGTTAAGGGAAGATTTGACGCTTCCAGTGGCTCCGGTCAGAATTGATGATACTAGTGTCAAACGGTTGCGTGGAAAAGAGGTTTCATTAGTCAAAGTGGCATGGAGTCGAGGCGGTGTTGAGGAACACACTTGGGAACTTGAGTCAGAGATGCGAACGGATTATCCGCATTTATTCTCAGGTAATTGCATTTGAATTTTGTGGGCAAAATTCCCAATTAGGTGGGTAGAATGTAAAACCCGGTTAATTAACGGCTAATTAACCCATAAATGAGAATTTATTCTAGAAAGCCTAAAATGTGATTTTTATGGCTAAATGTGATAGAGGAGACTGAGACGAGAATTTCGGTACCAATTTTATAGAATTCGGACCAAGATTGGACCGAACGGGCCAAACCGGGCCAATTGGACCTAAAGTGGGCCCTTGGCCCAACATAACTAAACCAAAACCCTAGTTTTCAGCACTCTCTCTCTTCACACAACACCAAACACGCTGAAAAAGAGAGGAAATGGGGGAAGAACACTCTCTCAAACCTCTATCTCTCACTTGATCTTCAAACCACCATAACTTTTGATCTAGAGCTCCGATTGCCGCTTCGTTTGCGGCCACGCGTTCACCGCGGAGAGCTCTACAAAACCCATACAATCAATCTTGAGGTAAGCCACGTGTTGCTGTTCGAAATTCCAGCCCTTATTTTCGAGTTTCATGGGTGAAATGCTGAGATTTTGGGTTCTTTGGTGTTATAGGACCCAACTCTCTTGAAGGAGAAGGTTAATCTTGTCTCCTTGGACCTTGGGTGTGGTAAGATTCTCAACCCTAGTGTAATTTGTGATTTTATGATGTTTGGGTTTTGAAATGTTGTGTATGGGTATGATGGTTGTGGCTTAGGTTGTGTGTGTGTGGATATTGGAGCTTGATTGGTGATTTTGAAAAGCTTGGAAAAGGTTTGGTGGTGAAAAATCTGTTCTTGGAGGTGTTGAGGCCTTGAGAGCTTGTGGATAGGTGATTTGGAAGTGCTCCGGTGGAGCTTGGGAAAATCGGCTAAGGTATGGTTTCGGTTTCTCGTATCTAATATGTAATGTGGTAGGAAATACTTAGGCTAGAGGCCCTAAGATAGGCATTGAAATGTGGATGTTTTTGAATGATTGAGATATATGATGTGGTCATATATGTGATGATGATTAATGATGCCTTGGTGGTATGATGTATGAGAAATATGCATGTTGTGATATATGCTTGATGATTGGTTATGGTTGAATTGTAGGTTGAACCATGTTTATGGTGAGTATGATGTTGATTGTGTACAATAATGAATTATTGGGATTGGTGTTATTGGATTTGGCATGAGGAAGAGTATATGATATGTCAATATGTTTGAGTTTGAGCCACTTCGGTGAAGTGGGTTAAAATGATGAGATAGTGATTTTGTAATTTGTGGTAAAGTGTCAATGTGTGAGTTGAGGAGGCTTGATGTTGAAATTGATGTATTTTGATTGATTTCAAAGGAAAGGGATGAGAATGGCATGTTTTGATTGATTTTGAAAAGAGTTGGAAATGGCTTGTTTTGAAAATGGCACTTTGTGGTTTTTATGAAAAAGATGGTTTTTGGGCATACTTTGGCGGGACATAACTTGGACTACGGATCTCTGTTTTGTACCAAATCTTTTTAGAAATGAAATTGGATCCGGATGTCCATGCCGTTCAAAGAACGGGTGAAAAACGATTTAAAATGAGAAAGTTATGTCCGTTGGAAGATTGGGGTTTAAATTGGTGAATTCTGCAGCTTTAACTTAGAAAATTTTTAGCAGAATGACCCCTTGCGCGTGGGCGCACTTGGCGCGTGCGCGCCGTTCTTCCCGAAAATGCCATCCACGCGTGAGCGTGATGTGCGCGGGCGTGCCGATTGTGCTGCACCCAATGCCCAGCCATTTTCCAGAGAGTTATGCCAGAACTGTGCCAGTGTTGGCCTGGGGCACGAGAACACCCACGCGTACGCGTCGATTGGCAAATTTTAATCCACGCGTTAGCGTGCATGACGCTTGCGCGTCGATGAAGTTTTTGAGGTCATCCACGCGTGCGCGTGGAGTGCGCGTACGCGCGGACCTGTTTTCATCCCAAAGTTGATTTTGAGTTTTAAAAGCCAATTTCATACTTCTGAGCCTCCGATCTCACCACTTATATCTTAAATCATTATGATAAGCCTAGCTTTGAGAGAAGGAGCTAGTGGATATGGTAACTTGCGAGTGAAGCAAGGGAAAATGAATAATCAATGAGGATCATTGATGATTGATGAGCGGATAATTTGTATGCTTTTTGGCACTATTTTTAGTATGTTTTTAGTGTGATCTAGTTAGTTTTTAGTATATTTTCATTAGTTTTTAGCTAAAATTCACTTTTCTGGACTTTACTATGAGTTTGTGTGTTTTCTGTGATTTCAGGTATTTTCTGGCTGAAATTGAGGGTCCTGAGCAAAAATCTGATTCCGAGACCAAAAAGGACTGCAGATGCTGTTGGATTCTGACCTCCCTGCACTCGAAGTGGATTTTCTGGAGCTACAGAAGCCCAATTGGCGCGCTCTCAACGGCATTGGAAATTAGACATCCTGGGCTTTCCAGCAATATATGATAGTCCATACTTTGCCTAAGATTTGATGGCCCAAACCGGCGTGGCAAATCAGCCTCAGAAATTCCAGCGTTAAACGCCGGAACTGGCATAAAACTTGGAGTTAAACGCCCAAACTGGCATGAAAGCTGGCGTTTAACTCCAGAAAAGGTCTCTACACGAAATTGCTTCATTGCTCAGCCCAAGCACACACCAAGTGGACCCAGAAGTGGATTTTTACGTCATTTACTCATTTCTGTACACCCTAGGCTACTAGTTTACTATTAATAGGATCTTTTGACATTGTATCTGTACCTTATGACTTCATGACACTTTTACACCTTTCTTTGTGTACTTTCCACAGCATGAGTCTCTAAACCCCATGGTTGGGGGTGAGGAGCTCTGCTGTGTCTTGATGGATTAATGCAATTACTACTGTTTCTCATTCAATCATGCTTGCTTCCATTCTAAGATAATACTTGTTCTTAATCCGGATGAATGTGATGATCTGTGACAATCATCATCATTCTCAATCATGAACGTGTGACTGACAACCACCTCCGTTCTACCTTAGATTAAGTAGTTATCTCTTGGATTCTTTAATCGGAATCTTCGTGGTATAAGCTAGGACTGATGGCGGCATTCAAGAGAATCCGGAAGGTCTAAACCTTGTCTGTGGTATTCTGAGTAGGATTCGATGATTGAATGACTGTGACGTGCTTCAATCTCCTGAAGGCGGGGCGTTAGTGACAGACGCAAAAGAATCACTGGATTCTATTCTGGCCTGATTGAGAACCGACAGATGAATTCCGCTATGCTGTGACAGAGCATATGCA